>NC_057812.1:674161949-674370440 GCF_018294505.1 Triticum aestivum
GTACGGATTTGCTTTCATCATATGCATGGTTTTGTTTTCGCGAGAGGCACAACTGCGCCTCTCAAAAACAAAAAAAAACTTGTTTTCTCTTTTTCTCCATTCGTGAGAGGCACGTTTTTACTTGTGCGAGAAGCGCAGCCATGCCTTTCGAAAACAAGAAAAAACATCATTTCTTTTTATTTCTTTTCATGAGAGACACGGTTTTGCTTTTACGAGAGGCCATGCCTCTCCGAAACGAAAAAAAACAGTTTTTTTTTAGATGCAAGGTTTTGCTTTCGCGAAATGCACGGTTTTGTGTGACCTATGAAATCAGTGATTTCGGTTCGAACACGGCCCAGGTGTGCCGCGGCCCGGGCACGTCACGGGCCTCATGTGCTGCCATGCCAGCAGCGAGATTCGGCCCGGTGCCCTGCAGTGTACAAGAATAACAAGATGCATGTCACCCGCAAAAAAAAAAGAAAAAAGAAAAAGATGCATGCGTCTTGAGTCGCCCATCCAAGATTTTATTGCAATTCTTAGTAATAGGACTTGCTTTGTATTTTTATAGATGTGAGGTCCAAATCAGTGTACCTGTAATTGTTATAAGCATGAATAAAGTTACAGAAAATACAAGATGCATTTCTCAAAAAAAAAAACAAGATGCAGAAAGGAAAAATCAGTGCAGAACTACCACACGGTTTGTGTGTGCCAGGCAGCTCCTCCCCCGCACGCCCTCGGTACAGACCATGCTCTGCTGCGTCTCCCTGACGGCCACTGCGGCGTCCACGCCCGCGTCCTCGGGTAGCCCACGCGCCCAGCGCCGCAGCAGCCAGCCGCTTCTCGCACGACATCCTCCTCGCCGCGCTGCTCCAGCCCGTGACCTCCGTCCGGATGGCGCGCAAGCTGTTCGACGGAATGCCTCGCAAGGACACCGTCTCCTACAACTCAACGATCTCTGCCTAGGCTGGAGGTGGACGCACCGATGAGGCCCTCCGGCTGTGCAGATGATGAAGGAGCTAGGAGTCAGGCCTAGCGGCTTCTCATGGCTCTGCCCTTTGCCGTTTGCCGTTTCATCGGGCGTCTGCTCTGCTCCCCATGGGATGGAAGGTTCTTGCAGGCTGCAGCTGATGTACGCCACGGCTCTGCCCAACAGAACACTGTAACCGGCAGCACACTTGCGGATATGTATCGGCATGCCGCCGGCCTCTTCAAACACGCGGTGCACGTCTTTTGGGGTATGAATGAGCAGGGCATCGTTTGAGTGAATTCTGTCTTGTCAGTGTACAAAGATGATAGTCAGAGCAATTCAGTGTTTGAGTGTTTCCGGTTGATTAGAAGCCACGGGTTTTTGGTCGACAAATGCAGTGTGCCAACTCAACGGTGCTTACCATATGGCACAAATGTCAAGGATTTGGCTGAGGGTTACCAGCTCTTGGCCCTTCGCGTCGAAACAGGACTCTGTCAAATTCTGTCATCTATAGTGCTGTTATCGGCATGTTGTCCATGCCTGTCAGATTGCTTGATGCCGTTATGCTTTTCGAGGGATTAGCCAACAAATTGGGACTCAGAAACATGTAATGCGATGATATTGTGTATGCCACAAGTGGTTTAATGGAGCAAGCTCTGGGCCTCTTTGGGATGGCTCTGTGAAATGCCGTTCTTCCAACTGAGTTCACTTTTGCAAGTGTGCTGAGATGGAGCTTCTGTTTTGGTCTGATGGAGCAGGGCACACAAATCCACGGGCTGGTATATAAACGTGGGTTTGAGGATGATATAATTGTCGCCATTGCTCTCATTGACATGTATTGTAAGTTAGGTTCCTTGAAGCATGTCAGGAAACTCTTCAATGCTGTCTGTGCCAAGGATTTGCTGCTATGGAATACAATGGTTGTTGGTATATCGAAGAATGGGAAAGGCAGGGAAGCTATTCCAATTACCGAGGCTGAGGCCTCCTACTAAGTAAGAGCATTTTGCAATGTCAAAATTCGAAAGGTGAACTTGTTCCTTTTGCTGGCTTTATGAGTGCCTTTTATTGTAAGTGTATAAACTTGAATCTTTCTGTAACAGAAACATACTTGCAGGGATTACTAACGCAAGAAGAACAAGCGTGCATGGGATGAGCAAACTTCTTTGTGGAAGCCGACTTATATGGCTATGATCGTGTTAATGACGATAGAGACGATCCGATCATTGAAGCCAGAATCACAGATGGTAAGCAACTTGTCTTCTCTATCTACTGCTGGTGAATTTATTTATTTATTTCGTGGCAAGACTAGTAATCTTCCCGAGCTTTCCCAGTGCTGAGTACACATAGTGGTTATCATGTGATGACATAAATGCTTAACAGCCCGCGTGCTTCTTCTTATGTACACTGTTTATTTTTTAATATCAGATGCAGTTTTCATTTACGACCACTTGAATCTAACAATGTAGTAATTTGTTGTGAAATGTATTCGTTTTCAAACCTGTTTGCTCAATCTGTTACTGTTCTATTGGATGTTTGTCTGTGATAGAGCCTGGTGTTGATCCTTTTGCTCAATAGAGGGAGGAGAAGAAGAACAGGTTGATTATCAAGAAAAGAACATACTTTAGAATTTAAAGAACTCTGCAAAAGTTAGTGCTCTGCCAAGGTAACAATTTCTATTATCATCATCTGTATACATCATGCACTACTTTGTTTTTTATCCATTACATTGCCAACTCAAGTTTCTCATCTAACGCTTTCTGAAAAAAAACCCGGAACTGTGCAGTCATATACAGCTTGGTGCCACACCTGTGCCCATCACTGGGATTAAAGCGGATCTGCCTAGAAAATCTAAAAACAAAGATGTTGCGAATCTTCGGTAATAAATGTAATTCTTTTATTGCGGAGTATGGCGAATCAATGCTTGGGAAATGTATCAAACTATTCTTCCGGAAACCTCTAGAAAGTTATAAAAAGGGAAATCATGCATATCTTGACAGCCCATATCTTTAATTGATTTCCATATTAATATGTATAAATCACGCGTGTTCTACAGCTGTGCCGTCTTTGCCGCTCTTGCCATCAAGGTATATAAATACAGTTTTCTTTGCCGAGCTTTGTGCTAATCGAAAGATAATTTCTGAGGTGCACAAGAATTCTGTATTCGACGGGTATGTACAAGCCTGTTTGATTTCTCTCACTTACATGTCAATCAAGTTATGCAGTATTTTTTGGATTGCATAAGTCTAGTCATTTGGTTTGGTACAAACTATTTCAGATCTTTGTGATACAGCGCCGCTCGCAGTGGCCATTCTCTAGAATTCTAGATCTAAATATCAATATGGTGTTAGCAGCTGTTGAATTTCTAATTAGGAGGTTATAGATCTAACAAAAATTCATCGCTGATGCCAGTAGGTATAGAAAACGATGGTTGGCATGATCTGATAGTTACGATTCTTCTCAGGTTAGCATATGTTTTGGTTGTAGGATGACCGCGACCCTAAGATCTGTATTACTATCAATCTCAAATCTTATTCTTGGTATTCAACTATCGATCGAAACGGTCCCACGGGATCTACTAGATGAATTGGGAGGTTGGGGTTTTGGAAACCTCGATCGTATAATGATGCCATCTCTGTAGGGGATACGAGTGCGGATGGTGATACTGATACCAGAATATGCATCTTAATATGTATGTATAAAATATCTTTATATATCATGAATATATAGTTGGAATGGTTTACCATGATTCAGATATTCTATTTATTTCTGTCTGTATATTCATGTTCACTGCTGGTATTCGTATCTCTTCTTTGAATAAACATATTCATCTATGTTCTTAACATGGCTATGATGCGAATATGGTTTTTCTATTATCCAGCTGCGTTTGATCAGTTCCCACCCTTGTCGCCATCTACTTTTCTTTTTTTCTTTGTTTGAAACCATCTGGTGGGAATATTCAACTGAGTTATCCACTCTCTAGCTATATATGCTTTATGGAGCACCTGTGGGGCATGCCTGGAGTTAGAAACCACATTATCACTATCGATTGCTTGTGCAATCTAAGCTGTTTATGTGTTATAGGAACACGTCTTATATGTTATCCAGAGGTCATTCTCTTTTTGGGCACTGCACTTAAGATGTAACAGAAAACAAGATGCTAATTTTGTGGTGGCTTACATGGCTGTAGAATGGCTCAGTTGCCTTTGTAGCCAGATTTATTCCATTGATCTTTGTCAACCGTTTACTTTGTTTGATTTTGCTGGTGTATATTTGGCTGTGCATGCATATTTTTAACTATGTCTGCTCTGGTGCTGTTACTCAGAACTGATCTTAGTTTCTGAACTAGCAAATAATTATATTTCATTTTGCGAGGATCCTAACAAAGAAATGCACTCTGTTTGAAACTGATCTTTTAAGAGAGGCACAAATGTTCACAATCATCTAAAGGCTCTGCACAAAATTTTATTTTGTAACCTAGAGGCTAGCACTATCCAACTGTCTTAAAGATTTTCTTACTTTATGATTGAGCTGCAATTTTTTTTTCACATTGTTTTACTTTATAATTGATCTAATTAATAGTAATTTTTATTCTTTTTTACAGTGCCGGAAAGACCATTGATTTTCGGGCAAGCAAGATCAAGCAGTGCACATGGTACCGACTTCGCAACCTCAGCCTGCAATGGGTGATGTCACTCCTGCCGGTTCACAGCCAACACAACAATTCCCTGGCAATCCAGCTCAGCTCAGTGCTCAGGAGCAGCTTATGTACGAGCAGTCGCAGGAGTATCAGCTGCAGCTCCAGCAGCAGCTCCAGAGGCAGCTCCAGCAGCTCTGGGCCGAGCAGCGGTCAGAGATCGAGCAGGTGACTGACATGAAGAACCACCCCCTGCCACCCACCAGGATAAGGAAGATCATGAGGGCCGATGAGGACGTCCGCATGATCTCGGCAGAAGCTCCGGCGCTCTTCGCGAAAGCATGCGAGATGTTCACGCTGGAGATGACGACGAGGTCATGGATGGTCACCGAGGAGGACAAACGCCGGGTCCTGCAGAGGAGTGACATCGCCGCGGCTGTGGCTAGGACTGACGATTACGACTTCCTGCTGGATTTGTTTACCAGAGAAGAGACGAAGCATGGGGTCCTGCTTCGTAGGACCGGGCAGCAGCCCATGGGGACTCAAGCTGGTGCATACCCGTACTACTATGCGCCGCAGCAGCAGGTGGCAGGTGCGTCGATGGCATACGGTGGCCCGTCTACCTATGTGTGGCAAGAGCCTCAGGTACAAGAGCAGGGCCATGCCCATGCGTCCACCTACGTGTGGCAAGAGCCTCAGCAACAACAGGAGGAGCCCTGAAGCTATCACCAGATTCAGAGTCCTCGTTTCCGCCTCGACATTTAAAAAACTTTTGGTTTCGCGTTAGCTTTCGCATTATCGTTATTCGACGGTTGAAACGGGCGGTTCTGATCAGGAGAAGTTTAGGAAGTTTGGTTGCTGTTGTCATTTGAGAAGTACTCTGAATTTGTGATTTGAGACTAGTTGGTCGAATTTTACCATTCCAAACGCAAAAGTCGGCCTCTGGTGATGCGTTGTTTTTATTTTCTATATATTTATGATATGTTTGTGTGTGTCAGTACCATGAATTTGTGATTTGAGACTAATTGGTCGAATTTCATTCCAAACCCAAAAGTTGGCCTCTGGTGATGCCTTGTTTTTTTTTTTTACTTCTATCTATCTATGCTATGTTTTCTTGTGGTTGTTAAGCTGTATTGTGTTGCATGAAATTTGAGATCATGCTGAGCTCCAGCTGAATTTGTCCGAAACCGAATGTGCATTGATGTTTTGCAAAATCAACAGTTGATGGTCGGTCATTCTGCTGAAGCATGACAAGTAGTAGCAACTGAATGCACAACAGGAGTTGTAGAGCATCATCAAGTCCTTTTGGACGACAGGAAAGCACTGTTCCTCACCGACCCGCCTTGTCACTGGGTGATGCAGATCGTCAAAAGGGGATGGCATTTTTAGCCTCAAAACAGTCGCCGTCCACGCCTGCTATCACAGTTTTGTGAGTAGCCATCGATGGCCATCGATGTGGGGTAATCAATAATATGGCTCGAGCAGTCCGTCGCCACAAAGGGGATCGATCACATGCGCGCCGTGCCGTGCTGTGCCGGTGGTGTCTCTGTCGTGCGCCACAGAGGCACAGACGGCGACCTGAGACGGGGCATGGTCCAGCCCACGGCTTTGCCAAGATCAGCATTGCAGATTGCACCACGGGAGGTGGATCACACTACTCACTACTGTAGATAGCTATATGCACCAGAAATTTAGACGCTGAAATGTTTTTTTTGTGATGCAGACTTGTAACACATCATGCATGGGCGCTAGTCCTGCACATCACCAAATGTGTGCACCACCTTGACAAGTGAATACTGAATACTGTCCACAATATTACATTCCTTGTTTGTAAAATGCATCCAATCGTACTTCCTCCGCTTTTTTATGTAAGGTGTATTTGTTTTTTCTAAGGTCAAACGAGTGCATGTTTGACCCAGTTTTTAGAAAAGTATATCAATATTCACAACACGAAATTTGTATTATTTGATTCATCATGAAAAGTAGTTTCATATTTTATCTATTAGGTATTCCAGATGTTGTTTATTTTATTCTATGATCTTGGTCAAACATTTAAATGGTTGACTTGCACGAAAATCAATACACCTTATATTCACATGCCGGATGGATGGTGGCTTCCTTGTGTGCGGCAGAGTGGACGTACGCGGGGCGGGCTGGTGCGGTGAAGGGGACAAATCCTCATTGATGTCCACAACCCCGGCCGCGTTCCGCTCGTGTTGCTTCCTTTGTCGCTCACTCTTGGCGAAGTTCTTTGTGTTGCAGCTCATCCCCATGGACGGGACCGCCATGGATGATGTCAAGGCATCATCCATGTTGTCCGTGAGGGGCGGGGTACCTAGTGATGACATCTAGGGCAGTGAATGGGGGCGGCAACGCGGATGAGAAAGCAAAGGTGGAGGACGGCAACGGCATGGATGCGGAAAAAAAGTACATGCGCTAGAGGATGGTGGTGGATTTAGTGGAGTTGGTCAATTTGATGAAATTTGGGGCGGGTTCGGTCTGTCTGTTCCGAGATGGCGGATGCGCCTAGGCCTTCTCATATCCACTGCAGATACGAGCTAGATATCAGGGGTGTCGGTCAGCTAGACATATAGGGCCGGTTTGAGTGGCCAGCTAGGTCACGATTTTGTGATCAATCACTGACCGGGATGTCCGCCCGGAAGTATATAGGGCATTTGAGGAGCCTAACTGTAAATGGTCTAAAAAGATGCATTGGCCACGAAAAAAATGGCAAGTGGATGATGGATCACACACGGATCATCTCTTCATAATTTGTCACTTTATTTAACTTTCAACCAATATTCGCACCCGTCTCAGTTCCTTTTCAAAATTTACAAAGTTTCCTGGAGTTCAACATGTCTGGAAGCACAGAAGGATGTTCTTTTCCTGATATTATTACCAATATTCACGTATAACAAATGCATTAAAGTTAAAAATTACAATGCATTAAAGTTGAAAATTGTGGTCACCTTTAGCTAAATTTGCACACTTTTTTTAACACGTTTGGACTAGTTAGTCTCATACATAAGTAGCCCAGTGAGATTGCCTAAAAGAAATCTACTGGTACAGTAAGTGAAATCAAAACTGCTCTACACACGATGAATTGCATGGACGACCACTGCACGATGGCCATCGTGTGGTTGGCGCCCGTTTGTTGCCATGAATGAACGGCTTGAAAGGCTTATCGTCCAAACATCATCGGCAGACTGTGGTTTGCATAGCACTGCTCAAGTGAAATTGATCGAAAATGTGTATATATAGCCAGCTTACGCGTGTGCCTTTTCTGTTGGTCAGTCGATCCGTTGTCCTTCTTCCTTAGAGCATCTTCAACAGCCGCGTGAAACGACGCACGCGTGGTAAACGCAGCCTTTAGCGCGCGGGGGGCGTTTTGCCGCGCTTCAGCGGCGGCGGGAAAACCACGCACGCAGAAACCGCTTGCGCGCGCGAAAAGGCGCTAGCTCGCGCGCCATCTTTTGCGTGCCGCTTCCCGCGCGCCTATAAAGTGCGGCGCGCGCCACGCGCCTCTCCACGTCTCATCTTCTCCTTTTCCTCTCTCTCTCTGCCACGCGCCGCTCCAGCGCCCCGCCATCGACGCGCCGCCATGCCGCTGAGGAGCGTCCGGCTACCGCGGCGTCCGCCTGCGCCCCAACGGCGGCTACTACGCGGAGATATGCTCCGGCGATCTCCGGCTCGGCCTCGGCACGTACGGGACGGCGCGCGAGGCCAGCCGTGCGTACGACGCGGCGGCGTGGCGCCTAGGCCGGCCGCACGGCCAGATGAACTTCTAGGATGTCTACACGCTTCAGCAAGCGCTCGACCGTACCCCGCCGCCGCGTCTGAACACGGCACAAGACTGTGCGGAGCACGCCGAGCGGCAGCGCCGCCTCCTCGTCGCCCAGGAGGACGAGCGGGTCATGGCGGAGTGGCGTCGCCGCCGCCCGGAGGACGTCGCCTACGAGCAGTCTTACTAGGCAAGGCATCGCGAGGAGGACACGCGAAGGCGCCACGAGGCGCGGTTGGACAGGCGTCGGCGCAAGGCGTTGGCGAACGCGCAGTCCGATCTCGTTGAAGCAGGTGGGCAGTCGTTCTTCACGCCGGATGATGATCCGTGGTTGGACATCTGGCTGGATACCTCGAACGACACCGCCGAGGAGGATGACGATAGTGATGATAGCGACTTAGACTAGTTTTTTTATGCAATCTATCTCGTGTTTTATCGTTTGTCATTTTTAATTATTATGCAATCTATGTTTCCGATGTAAAATACCTTTGTATCGTTAAAATCTATGCAATCTATCTATTTTCCAATAGCCTATAATGAGCGCGCGCGCTGCTGAGCGGCGCGCGCGCGCTGCATTTTAACGCGGCTGCTGGAGCGGGCGCAACGCGCCGTGTTTTTTGCGCGCGGCGCGACCTGCGCCTGTTGGAGATGCTCTTACTTTGCCCCCTTTGCTCGAGGTTTCCGCACTGCTTGAGCTCCTCTCTCTTCCTCAGCAGCAGCTGCTCCATGGAGCAACGCCCAGATGCTGCTGCTCTCGGGGCTCTTGGGCTCGCCGGCATCTGCCGCGAGACCTTCGCCGTCATCCGCTCCCGCCGCCCGGGCTTCGCCTCCATGGCCGGCGAGATGGTCGGGCTCTCCCTATCCAGGCTCGCCCACGTCGTCATCTCCCGCGCCCTCTTCTCCCATGTTGTCGCTGCCTCCGACGCCGGAGCCGGCTTCCTCCGCCTCGCCGCGATTTGGGGCCCCTTCTTCCTCGTAGAGGCCGCCTGCCTCTTCTGCGTCGTCCTCCCGTCACTCAGCTTCGCCGCCTACCTCGTCCACTCCGCCGCCCCGCGCTACGGCTTCGTCGACGACCGCGACGCCCGCTCCATCGCCCGTGAGCTCCACACCGTCCCCAGGTTCCTCGCCAGCGGCCACGCGTCGACCTTCCAAGGCAACTCCCGCAGAGCCGCGCGCGCTCAAGGTTGGCTGGCGCCTCGTGGTCACCACCTTCGACGCCTTCCTCCTCCTCCTCGGCTACACCGCCCTCTTCGGCGCCACCGCCTGGCTCGCGCACCACCACCTTCTCGCCGCCCCTGCTCCGAGCGAGGATATCGGCGTGCAGCTGCCGCAAGTGGCGCTTCTGCTGGGCGGCGACGCGTACCTCACCGGAGCGGCGCACATCGGCGCGGTGTGGCGCGTGATGCTGGTGCTAGAGGACGACTGGGGCTTCCGCAGCATGCACATCAGCGACGAGCTCCTTGCTGGCAAGTTCTGGGACGCGGCCCCCGTCCTCTGGACGCTCGACGGGTGCATCATGCACTACCAGAATAACGGCTGCTGCCGACGGCCTTTTCTATGCTGACGGCCCCCGTCGGCATAGATCATGGTATGCCGACGGCCGAGAAAATGCCGTAGGCGTATTAAAGCCGTCGGCAAACCTCCATATATGCTAACGGGGGTCGTCGGTGTAGGAAGGCCGTCGGCATATCTTCCACTATGCCGACGGGGGCCGTCGGCAGAGAGCCGTCGTCGGCACACAGGTGGGTCCACCGACCTAGGTCCAGACGAGGGGTTGACGCCGTCATCACTATGCCGACGGCCCCGACGGAGGCCGTCGGCATAGCTTGTAAACCTTTTTTTATTCAGCAAAAAGCACATGGGCTCTCTATGCCGACGGGGATACCGTCGGCGTATATATTATATGTTTTTATTTCTCATTTTTCATTTTTATTAAACCTTAGATTTGATTAATTTAAATCTAATTTATATAAACTTAAACATACACAAATTATATATGGATTTGGGGCAGAATTTTCCATAGATTATGAATATCCAGTTTGTTTTTACTTTTGAGTATGTTAAAATGTAACATCATGTAATTTTGCATATAGGTCCTTACACTTGGTAAAAATCATAAGTAATTGATACTTCACTAGATTTGGACAACTTTTAAATGATTTTCTTATCATAATCTCACACCGGGTCTTGATGCATGTGTGAATGTGTTGTGGCATGCGTAGACGCCCTTCTTGGGCTCCGAGGTGTGCCTCCCTCCACGGACGGCAGTGCCGCCGTCACTTGGAGGGGGGAATCGTGCGCGTCGGGTAGAAGTAGAACCGGAGGGAATCTAGTGTTTGGTTGGGTCCAGACCATGTTCGGGGTTGTTCCTATGGGCTGATCTATCGCAACTAGATGAAAGAGTCCACTGGTAAAAGCCCGTCCGATGAAAGTCAAAGGCCTAGATCTCCTGGTCAACGGGGCTAAGGTTAGTCCGGTCGGTGGGGCTTCGGGGTGTAGCTATGCCATCGAAACACCGTATTGGGTCTAGATGCATGTGTGAAAGTCATGTGGCATGCGTAGACGCCCGTCTTGGGTCTCTGCGGTGTTGCCCCCCTCCACGGACGGCGGTGCCGCCATCACTTGGAGGAGGGAATCATGCGCGTCGGGTAGGACCAGAGGGAATCTAGTGCTTGGTTGGGTCCAGACCATGTTCGGGGATGTTCCTATGGGGTGACCTATCACAACCAGTTGGAAGAGTCCACTGGTCAAACCCATCCGGTGAAAGTCAAAGGCCTAGATCTCTTGGTCAACGAGGCTTCATGGTGGCCTTCCGGGTGTAGCAATGCCACTGAAACAGCGCACTGGTCGTGATGCATGTGTGAAAGTGTTGTGACATGCGTAGACGCTATTCTTGGGCTCCCGGGTGTGCCCTCCTCCACGGATAGCAGTGCCGCCGTCACTTGGAGGGGGGAATCATGCGCGTCGGTTCGAGCCGGACGAAATCTAATGGTGGGTTGAGTCCAGACCGTGTGCGGTATTGTTCCTATGGGCTGACCTATCGCAACCATGTGGAAGAGTCCACTGGTCAAAGCCCGTCCAGCGATAGTCAAAGGGCTAGATCTTCCGGTCAACAGGGCTTCGTGGTGGCCTTCCCGGTGTAGCTATGCCACCGGAACACCACACGGGTCCTGATGCATGTGTGGAAGTGATGTTACATGCGTAGACACCCGTCTTGGGGCTCCGGGGTGTGGCCCTCCTCCACGGATGGCACTGCCGCCGTCACTTGGAGGGGGGGGGATCGTGCGCGTCAGGTCGAGCCGGAGGGAATCTAGTGGTGGGTTGGGTCCAGACCATGTTCGAGGATGTTCCTATGGGCTAGCCTAGCGCAACCAGGTGGAAGAGTCCACTAGTCAAAGCCCGTCCGGCGATAGTCAAAGGGCTAGATCTCCTGGTCAATGAGGCTTCGTGGTGGCCTTCCGGGTGTACTATGCCACTGAAACACCGCACGGGTCTTGATGCACGTGTGAAAGTGACGGCGGCAGTGCCTCTCCTTTGGTTGCACTAGGCCTGCACATACCGCAATGACATCATACATGATTTTACAAACCACCTCTTAACATCATTTAAGGTGGCCGCCGTGCACGTTGGCAATTTCCCGCATTGAAACCCTAAATATGCAATAAACTTCTCAAATATTGCAGGCGCACCCGAAAAATGCCATGTCATGGCACGTGTCATGCAATGCCCCCTTTCAGAGCACGAGAAGTTTCGAGTACAACGGAACAACGTGAAGCGCACTTCCTTCACAATCCGGACACATTCTCTCCCGATAGCCCGATACTACCTCGGACATGGGCGGTTTAGAAGCGGCCTCCGGTCAGGCTTCTGCGAAACACACTCAAACTTTTACCACACCCTACAAGGGCCATATGACGACACCGTGCGAGGTCCCAAGGATTTCCAATATCGTATGATTTTCAGTGGATTTTAACGGCTATATCCGGCATGCCGCCGATGTACATTCGCCCTTCGGTGGTGGAGCCTGCCCCTCCTTTGGTTGCACTAGGCCTACACATACCCTAAAGACATCATATATGATTTGACAAACCACTTTGCATACAATTTCTCAAATGACTATAGGCAAAATGAGTTTATTAATTTTTTAATTCTAAAAAATTCAAAGGAAAATAAAAAAAATTGAAATTTGGCAGAATGTCAGCTTATGATTCATAGAATGTGTGGAAAAAGTTAGAAAAGATTTAGTAAAAATAAACCTAATAAATCTAGCAAAACAAATACGTAAAAAAGCACAAAAAATGAAGCCTTCCTATTGGCTGGCCACCTAGTCACCTGGATCGATGACGTGGATGGCTGGATGCATGCACCACCCCACGTTCCACGCACGTTATCCTCTCCCCTCGATCTTATCTCTCTCACGCTTGTCTCTCTACGCACGACGCTCTCTCTCTCTCTCTCTTCTGCGCCCCCACCGAATGAAGCCGTCGCCGCTTGCCCCTGCGGATCCGCCGCCGCCGCTCGCCCCTGCAGATCCGCCGCCGCCTGGCCCCACCGCCATCGCGTCCCAATGGCCGCTCGCCCCCACCTGCCGCACGCCTCGACTGCTGAGGGAGCCGTAGTGCCCCACCGGCTCTTCGGCTCGGCCACTTGCCTCCACCGTCGAGGGAGCAGTGGTGCCCCACCGGCCGTTCGGCTCGACCGCTCGCCTCCACCGCCGAGGGAGCCGTCTTGCCCCCCCGGCCGTTCGCCGAGCGAGCCGTGTGAGATCCGAGCCCCTCCAAACCCGAGGCCAAGGTGTACGAGCGGCACCGTCGAGGGAGCCGTGCTGCCTCTCGTCGGAATTCTACTCGCAGGATGCGTTGCTCGCCGGATGTAGGATGTGCTGCTCGCCGGAAACCTAGGACGTCGGAGCGGCAAGATGCGCTGCTCATCGGAGCTGCACGCCGGCTGGCCTCTGGACGAACATGACCTGGGCGTCGCTGCCCTTGCTCGCCGTGCTCACCGGCTGTTGGGCAGCCATTTTTTTTCATACGTGTTTCAAGCTATGCCTACGGCTTGGCCGTCAGCATAGCTCTAACACTATGCCGACGGCCTAACCGTCGACGTAGCTACGCACCAGGCCAGCTCAACAGCTGAACGTGGCATCTCTAGGCCGACGGTTAGGCCGTCGGCATAGCCCCAAAAGCTATGCCGACGGCCTAACCGTTAGCGTACCGCCAGGCCACGATCGCCCAAAGGCTGCCATGCGTCAGCGTATAATTGGCACACCTTTAACGGCGGCGCCGCCAACGTCCGTCAGGTGGAAAATGTTGTCGACGGTGTGTGTATGCCGACGGTGGTACGGCCCCCGTCGGCTTAGCTCACTATGCCGACGGCCGCCCTGAGGTACGCCGACGTACGAGTTGCCGACGGGGGCCGTCGGCGTACCCCTTTGCCGACGGCTTTTGGGCCTATGCCGACGGCCATGGGCCGTCGGCAACGCAGCTAATTCTGGTAGTGGTGGCCGTGCAACTGGCCTTCGGGGCGCCGGTGGTGGACAGCAGCATCGGCCTCGGAGTCTGGCTCCGGGTGGCCGCCGGGGTGGTGATGGCGGCGGCTCTGTGGATGGCGGTGATGGCGGGGCTGGTGGCGCAGGTGGTGGTGTACTTCGTGTGTAAGAGCTGCCACCGCCGGAGCTCCGACGGCACGACGGCGAAGAACCTGGAGGACGTCGGCCGGAGAGGGCGAGCCACTAGGAAGCGACAGTGACGGACCGCCCTGCGACACGGCGAGTGCCTAATTGGCCAGCTATAAGCTTGGACATTTTGCATTGGATGCTTGGGATTTATATATGTGATCGAGTGTGATTGTTGGAAGGATGTGCATTTTGATGAACTGTATCACTCTAGTCATTGCCGTATGCAGCAAACCAAAGCCAGTGCGTTCAATTTTTCTTGCAATTCTACTACTCCTACAAAGATTCATAGTGTCCGGACAAAATATTGCATCCAGTTCCTTAGTTATAAAAGTATTTACATTTTTGTTTGAAGTACTCAAATCCCCAAAACAACTTCTCCGGGCAGTTAGAGAAATGATAGGAACTTGTTGGACGAATACATGAACAAGTACTCGCCGTGTAGTCCCTTGTGACTTCTAAAGATGGCAAACTTGCACAGAAATGATAGGAACTTCTTGGGCTGGGATGCACTACTTGGAGCTGCGTTGTCAATAGAGGGCAAGTTCATGAACTCAAGTAACTTCAAGTAGAATGTCTCAAAAAAAAAATTCAAGTGGAAGTAATCAAACAAAAGAACTGCAATTACCCTTGTGACTTTCAATTGATGGAGGAGAAAAGTTCATTTTCTCAATGTCAATTTCTTCTGTATACCAAACACAGATTCCAAGCCTGAATTTATACATCTATAGATAGCCATAAATGTTGTTAAGCATAACTTTTGTCTGCGATGTAAAAGTCTTCTGTGGTTTCTACTTTCTATGAAACCCTCTTCATGTCACGTGCAAAAATACTAAAATAGCAGATACAATAAATCAATATTTACTATTAAATTGAATCTAGATATTTTAAACAAACCTACAGCCTCGTCAAAACAACTAAATTCATTTCTGCAACTTAGAGCCCCTATATCCGAATTCAATAAATCAAATAAAAAACAATGATAAGAGTTTAACTGAAGTTATACAAAAAGAAATCTAAATTTATGTCACATCTAGATATGTCCTAGATAGCTCATTTTTTAAAACATAGGTAGACAAGGCGGTCATAGTCCGTGTGGGAGAGCTCCAGGTATGTCTGGTCAAGCCAGTTTCACTAGAGAGGAGAAGAAGTCGTTCTTCAAGTCGATTGACAATTGCTTCAAGATGTGTTAGCCTATTCAGAGACGTCATATTCAGGATATCAACGAAGGCAAGTTGTACAGGCGTAACAAGAAGCTAGACCAGACAGCCGCTGGTATGCACACCGAGCTAGGATCAGAGTCAGAGGACAAGGATAGTGTGGCCATTACTTGCTCAAACCCATCGACTCACGTAGCTCCGGCATTGAACAAACATGGAGATCAGGACGTGACGCGGCCGGCGAGTCTGTTCAATGCTGACGCTAGTGAGAGGTCGCGTCCACTCTGAACATGAATGCAGTGTTGATGCTCTCGAGCGGCATGAATGTGCGACAAGCACATCGCTCAGGAGAGGGGTTTGTGTAGAACCTGGGTTCCAGACGTGTGCGTCGCAGCGGTCCGGACGCCCGCAAAAACACTCTTGTTTGTTTCCGATTTGTGGAAAAACGAACGTCGAAATCCATACGTGGACCAATGACGTGGTGTGTTGAATGCCCCGCAGCGTCTGGGCCGCTCAGTCCGGACGGTTTGAGGATCAGTGTTGGAGAAGCGCTTACCTGTAATGGTCGGAAGGATGACAAACTACGACTATTCCTAAAATAATAACAATCTGTTGTCATTTGTTTAACATGCAGGAAGGTAGATACGCAAACAGATGAAGTACATATGCTGATCAACCCATTCATGTTAGATGTAATCATATATTAGAAAAATATCAGGTGATACCAACCCTCAAATATAGCACTGATGTCAAAGAGAACACTGCCGTAAATTCGTATGGACCGACGTGATACATGGGAGTGCTACTGTGCTAGCCAGTACGGCAGTAGCATACGGGAAATCCCGTGGAGCAAAATGGGACTTCTGTACATATAGTGTTGACTAAACATTGCGGTGCACCACTAGTCAACTGCATGTCCTTTGTGCCTACGTCGGATACTTGTCCATAAACTACTGGGCAGCTACTTAGGAGGAGTACTACTAAGTTTTACTCCCTTCGTTCGAAAATACTTGTCGCAGAAATTGATGTATCTAGATGTATTTTAGTTCTAAATACATTTATTTTTGAGACGAATAATTCCGAACGAAAGGAGTAGCTACATACTCCATGCATTAACTAATTTTTTGCGAATTATGCATTAACTAATTATTAGCCTCCGGCCCATTCTATCAGGTTTCTCTCCTTCTCAATCTGCAAAACAACAGAATAATACGGGAAATCACCAAGAAGTTTAGTTTACAAGTAATGTGTTTTATACGCACGACGTTAATCACCATCGCTGCAGGTTGGGATCCCGCACGTCGGGGAGTGCTGCGGCCACAGCTGCAGAGACGTGGACAACCCCTCCTCCTCCGCCTCCGGGAAGAAGCCCCGAACGCCGACGCCGGTAGCATCATCGGCGCCATGAGCTTCCGCCTCCACGGCCGCACGACGCCGCTCGTCATGGTTCATCTTGCAGAGTCAACATGTACACATTCAGGAAGGCAGTTCAGTACGAACATGACTACATCAGCCTAGCAGGCAGGCAGCGACGCAAATTACCACGTGGCGCATGAGGCTGTTCTTCTCCTCCAAGATGCGCACCTACATGTCCACGCACGCACAATCAAATGAACGATTTGCTTATTTGCATCTTAATTAATGTTGGTTATCTTTCGATTATATGTCCGTCTCATAATGTAAGACATTTTTAACGGAAAATATATTTTGGTTCTTGGTTGTGTATACACTCTATATGAGGATATTTTTTAATAAATAATTAAACAAAAAGTCAAAATGAAGATTTTTTAGAATAAACTTGACTTACTTTTGCACTAGTATATAAATTTTCACGAAGAAAAAACCAACGTTGACTTCATAGCGGGAATGACAAAATTTATTTGCTATTATTGGCCACTATTCACACTATTTTGGCCAAAAATTTGTCTTTTTTGAAAATAAGTCAAAAGGGGATTTTCTTTTTGTGAAAATTTTCTCACAAGTACAATGGCCGATCAAGTTTATTTCAAAAATATTTTCAATTTTTTGACTTTTTGTTGAATAACTATTATTTTTTCATATAAGATGTAGATGTCCCCATAGAAAACGTATGCGTCCGTTTTTGACACTGCACTAGTGTCAAAAACAACTGACATTACGGGACGGAGGCAGTAGTTACCTTGTGGCGTGATTCTCTAATTGCTGGTTCAGTAGTTTATCCTGCACACAAGAAAGTCGTGCAGTGATTAACATGACCGTTCAACTCAAACACTCACATGCAATCGCAGTGAATTTTGCCTGGTCGTGGTGTGTGTAGTGTACCTTCATTCCACGGACTTTACACAACGCGCACTCTAGCTTCTGCTCCAGATCGGCGAGTTCCTCCTTGGTGGTTGAAGATGGTATGTCTTCTCCGGTCATCATCCGATGGCTCGCCACGAGATGGTCACGCTCACGCTTCAGCCTTGCGATATCCTCCAACAGTTTCTGTATGTAAAGAACCATATTGATCAATCAGAAATTCAATAAAAATAGCCAAACTGTAGAAACAAATCCGTTCTTCCAAATAGCGGTGCACCCTAAAATCAATTTGCAACCGGCCGGGCGGGATAAAATCACGACGGACGGACGAACGGCCGTGGAGAAGAAGTGTGAGAAAGATGGACGCAGGCAAGGGACGGACAGACCTGGTATGGGGGCTGCAGTAGTCGTGGTGGAGCTTGCCGGTGCCGTCGAAGACGAGGACGCCGAGGTGCGCGTCGCAGAGCGCGGCGAGCTCCTGCGCCTTCTTCAGCAGCCCGCGGCGGCGCTTGTGGAAGGTGACCTGCCGCGACGCTTTGTTGTCGATCCTCTTCATCTCCACCTTCCCGCGCCCCATCTTCGCTTGCAACTTGGCGAGTGGCCGATGTGGATGCTAGCTAGCTTGGAGAGGGAAGTGGTCAGTAGTGCAGTCCGCGGTGCCAACCAGGAGGTAGCTAGAAGGAGAAGCAATGTATGTAGTGCCATGCCAGTGCCAGTGCCAATATTTGACAGCGGAGCTGCTAAAAATCAGTCGACGAAGTCTCAGTCGACTGACGAGCCGTCCGATCCGTTTGTTGCTTGTAGATTCACGCTGGGTTGTTTTTGTGCCTTTTTTCGGCCTGTCTAAGGCGCGGTGGGCTCGGACCAGTCCGTTCGCCTTTTTCTACGTCGAAGCGCGGCCGAGGGTGAGCGTTTTGCTTTTTCGTGGGCTGGGCTTTTTTGTTTGTCTGTTTCTGTCTTGATTTTTTTCTCGGTCCGCTTTCTTCTTTTTGATGTTTTGTTATAGGGGAGGGGAGGCGGCCACCGGTGGTAAATGAGAGGAGGGGAAGCTGCAGTCATTCGTCTCTATCCATTCCCCTCTCCCCCCATTCTCTCTCTATCACTTTTTACCTCTGTCAAAATCTGAAGATCTCTGCAGCAAACGAAGGGATTGCTGTGCTGCTCAACGTCCAACGAGAGTATGGGGGACGCTGCTGATGTTGTAAGTGCTACCCCCCCTCTTTTTCTTCCATCTTTGTTTTTCCATTTGATTTGTTGGACGAGAGTAGTAGATCCGAGGGAGTTTTGAGTTCCATTTTCTTGTTTTTGTTGGGCGAGAGCAGTATACCTGATTTGAAGCATAGAATCGATTCTTTTTTTTATTCAAGCAGTGATATGTAGAGTGTCCTCTTTTTTGTATGTGTTGAGGATTATTACTGACCCAGACCACCTCATTTTTTGTTACTGAACCCAAACCCAACCCCCCTGAAATCAGTAGCATGTTTTTGTGAAATCAGTAGAATGGCTGAGGATTCCTTTTTTGTTTGTGGAATACAGTGGCTCAGTCTGTTGTTTTTGTTATTTTTTAGATTGTTTAATGAAACCCCTACTTATTTTACTGGAATCAAGAGAGATACTTACTGAATCTATCATTAGGGGAGTGGGTATCTTCTTTTGTTTTTTCAGATTTTGTTATGTGACCCTATTCTTAATCAGTAGCATGTTTGTGAAATTACTGAACCCCACCCCCCTCATATATATTACAGAACCCAAACCCATCAAAATGAGTAGCATTTTTGTGAAATCAGTAGTATGTTTTGATTATTTTTTTGTTGAATGGAGTGGCTTAGTCTGTTGTTTTAGTTTTAGTTTTTTAGATTGTAATGAAACCCTATTTTTGTTTACTAGAAACAATAGAGATAATTTACTGAATCTATCAATAGAGAGTGTGGTATCCTTATTTTGTTTTTTCAGATTTTTCATATGGAACCCTTTTTTATTAATGAGTAGCATGTTTTTTGAAATCTTTCCCCTGTAATAAGAGAAAGATTTGTTACTGAATATGTCACTAGGTAGGAGGGGGCATGTTCATTTGTTTTTGTCAAATTTCTGGCTGAAACTGTATTAATCAATAGCATGTTCAAAACTCTCTTGTTTTTCTGGAATATAAGAGAATGATTACTAGATTGAAGCATAGAATCTGAGGGGATATTTTTTGTCCAAATTTTTTTATTGATTGAAATGTTTGTGTGCCTAATTCAGTAGATATGAGAGGATCTTTTTGATCCGGATTAAGTTCAGAGTACTTGTCTTCTAACTTGGTCGCAACTGTGGGGACCTTTGTTTTTGTCGGAGGGGCGGCGTCGAGAGAGAGAGAGAGAGGAGCCTAGTTGCATGCTCAACTTTAGGCATGCAACTGCATGTCTTATAACTTGGTTGCAACTCGAGTTTTCATTTTTGTTGTATTGGTAGAGGGGCCAGTTGCATGTCCCACAACAGGCACGCAACTGCATATCTTCTAACTTGATCGTAACTAGGAACCTTTGATTTGTCGGAGGGGCGGCGTTGAGAGAGAGGGGGGACAGTTGCATGACCCACACTAGGCACGCAACTTCATGTCTTTTCCCAACATGGTCGCAATTGCATGTATTATAACTTGGTCGCAACTCGAGTTTCATTTTTTGCTATATGAGGAGAGGGGCTAGTTGCATGTCCCATACTAGGACACGAAAAAGCATATCTTCTTACTTGGTCGCAACTGGGGGACCTTTGGTTTTGTCGGAGGGGGTAGCGTCGAGAGAGATGGGCCCAGTTGCATGTCCCACAATAGGCACACAATTGCATGTCTTCTAACTTGGTCGCAACTGGGTGGGCCTTTGTTTTTTGTCAGAGGGGGCGACGTTGAGAGAGAGGGGTCAGTTGCATGTCCCACATAGGCACGCAAGTGCATCTCTTGTAACATGGTCGCAACTAGGGACCTTTGATTTATCGGAGGGGCGGTGTCGAGAGAAGGGGGGCTAGTCGCATGCCCCACACTAGGCACGCAATTGCATGTCTTCCAGCATGGTCGCAACTGCATGTCTTATAACTTGGTTGCAACTCGGTTTTAATTTTTGTTGTACGGGAAGAGGCACCAATTACTTGTCCCACAACAGGCGCACAACTGCATGTCTTCTAACTTGGTCGCAACTGGGGACATTTCTTTTGTCGGAGGAGGCGGCGTCGAGAGAGGGGGGCCAGTTGCATGTCTTATAACTTGGTCGCAACTCGGCTTCCATTTTTCTTGTACGGGGAAAGGGGCCAGTTGCATGTCCCACAATAGGACACGCAACTGCAGTCTTCTAACTTTGTCGCAACATGGGACCTTTGTTTTGTCGGAGGAGGCAACGTTGAGAGAGAGGGGGCCAGTTGCATGTCCCACACTAGGCACGCAACTGCATGTCTTCTAACTTGGTCGCAACTGGGGACCTTTATTTTGTTGGAGGGAGAGGCGCCGAGAGAGAGAGAGAGAGAGAGAGAGAGAGAGAGAGAGAGCCAGTTGCATGTCCCACACTAGGCACACAATTGCATGTCTTCTAATTCCGGCATCGTCGCAATTGCATGTCTTATAACTTGGTCGCAACTTGACTTCCATTTTTTTGTTGTACGGGGAGAGGGGCCAGTTACATGTCCCACACTAGGCACGCAACTGCATGGGTTCTAACTTGGTCACAATTGGGGGCCTTTATTCTGTCGGAGGGGGCTAGTTGCATGTCCCGCACTAGGCACATAATTGCATGTCTTCTAACTTGGTCGCAATTGGGGGGGGGGCCTTTGTTTTTGTCAGAAGGGGCGGCGTTGAGAGAGATGGGGCTAGTTTGCATGTCCCACTACAGGCACGCAACTGCATGTCTTCTAACTTGGACGCAGCTGGGGGACCTTTGTTTTGTCGTAGGAGGCGGCGTCGAGAGAGGGGCCCGTGTTGAGTGATGCCAACAAATGGTGCAAATGGCATATTGTAACAGTTCGTCTGGTATGTCGTGCCAAAACTCAAACAATCACCATATAACTCATACATTTTTCTCGAGTAGCCATCCGCCCAGGATAAGCACAACACCTTGTTGATGTCCTCATCAGCAACTTTGAATGCATAGTAGAAATTTGTGTGTAACACAAGCTGGAAGCTGCAGAGTTTTATAGATGGCCATGGTTATAACATATCACAATAGAAGCTGCATAAGCAATCATCAAAGTTTCACCTGTTCTTGTTGTCCTGTTTTTATAACACAAGCATCAGTAAAGTTTGTGTATTCATGAAGTAGAGTTGAGAACATTCCTGAAGTAAAGTTTGTCTTTTTGATAAAAGGAACTAAAACTGTCTGATGATTTGTGCTAGTGGCTATAATGTTTGTCCAGTTCATATCCTTAGTTTTTTCTGCCTTTTTGTTTTTTAGTCCCCTTGTTCACAACACTAATGTCACATATACATTTTGTGAATACAGCAGCACACGAGCACTGACACGGATGAGAAAGGAAGCGACCCTGAAAATAAAACAGACAACTGAAATGCAGAAGGCAAAGAGCAGTGTCTTGGAGATCCAGCATTAGAAGAGAAAGGATATCATGAAGAAATCACTGACACGGAAGCATGAGAGGGTTCGCTTTTTGAAGAAGTTGCTACAATGGTTAGTAACCTTTTTCTATAAATATTCATGATTTTTTTTAGTTTTATTTAGTTGAAACAGTGGGTTAACTAGGTAACACATGATGTTAACTAGCTGTGTCGCCGCTCCATACTCATGCTAAAGTTTAAACTAACTAATACATGAACTTTTGTTAACTAGCTACTTAATGCAGGGAAGTTAACCAGCCGTGTCAACATGTCTATGTACTCTTGTTGAAACTAGGAAGAGGAGCATCTGCAAGCTGCTAGTCAACTTTAGTACTAAAAAACATCTATAAGTTGCTCTGATCAATTCCATGAACAATGGACATCACGGTTCTGTTTAGCTAGCTCTGAACAGCAACTCCCCTCCTCGTATGTACATTCATAATTTTTTGTATCGATATTGGTTGGGCCTGGCCTCCAACTTTTTTGTTCAATAACTTTTTCCGGATGTGTGTACAAACAAACAAACAAATCATAACCCAGCCCATCCCAAAGTAGCAAACAAACAAACAGGAAAACGA
Organism: Triticum aestivum; assembly: GCF_018294505.1. Lineage (NCBI taxonomy): Eukaryota > Viridiplantae > Streptophyta > Magnoliopsida > Poales > Poaceae > Triticum > Triticum aestivum. The sequence goes on from NC_057812.1 coordinate 674,184,573, forward strand.
AAATAAGCCCAGTTTCTAGCCGGATACAACCCAGCAGTACAAGAGCTAGTAAACAGGCCTAATCTACTCGTGATGGCGTCAGATGACTGGGACTTCGCGAAGTGTCAGTCGACTGAGACCTAGACAGATCCATTTGACAGATACATTTTACTTGTGTGGCACGTACCCAACTCTGCGCAAGCCTTGAAGGCGGCGGGGTAGCTGCTTCTTCTTTTCTTGTTCCTTTGGGGCTAAGTCTGCAACCGTACCTTGACGAGGGTCAAAAGAGGAAGCAGCAGAGGCGATAATCGATATGCAGGGAACAGCAGCTGGCTAGGCGGCGGCGGGGCAGGGCCTCTGGTCTCCTCCGGCGAGTCCACGGCCAGGCGCCTCCGTAACGTACTGGCAACATGCAGCGCAGTTGCCAGCAAGTTTCGTTCGGCGACCAGCTTTGACCACTTTGCTCCCCTGTGTCTGCCCGTCTGTGTAGCAGTAGCAGTAGCAGTTCTTTTTTGCAACGAACTTGGGGAACTTTATTGCATAGCTAGCATATGATTACAATCTGCCCTCAGGCCACTAAGAAGAAAGGATGAACAGCTCTCAAGCCAACAGTCTAAAACCAACAAGGAACAGACCCGTTTAGCACAAGAGTCTGCCAAAGTATTGGCCTCCCTTGGAACATATCTAACAGAGAAAGAGATAAAAAAAGAAGACTTCTTCCCAATGTCATCTAAAATAGGCGCAACAATTGACCTCGAACTGTCACGCGATAACCAGAGGTTGACAACCTCTAAACAATCTACCTCCATTAGCACATGTGAGAAACCACGCACCTGAGCGAAGATGACTCCTTCCCTTAGAGCTAAGGCCTCCGCAACGAGAGGATCTGTCACCCCCGGAAAAGGTTTGCTCCATGCTCCGATAAACGAGAGATGCGACCGAGCTATCCCACCCCCTCCCGCACATCGAGCTTCACTATTAATAGCACCATCCGTGTTGATCTTAATCCATCCCACATCCGGCGGACGCCATTGCGTACCCGCCACGCCACTCTTGGGTTTAGGAACATCAAGCATCAAAATATCATCGTGAACTGTCTTTACCGCCTGAACTGGATCATAACCGATCTTGTCATGCGTCCATCGATTCCGATCAGACCATATCGCATGCATTACCGTGATTAATTCACATCTGTCTTGATCATCTATGATGCCGTCCATCAAAACATCCCTCGCCCAAGTGGCAGGGTGTAACCTTGGTAACTTCAAACCCAAGAAACCTCGGGCTGCTGTCCAAAATAGCTTGGCATGTGAACAGTTTATCAGTGCGTGTCGTAGATCTTCCACTGAGGCTTTACACAGATCACACACAGCTGCTGTCCGGATATGCCGATGCTGAAGAGTAGCATAGTCTGGTAGGATTCCACGCAAGACCCACCACCAGAAAACACGGACTCTGGGAATAACCTTTAGTTTCCACAAGGCGATCCACATGGGTCTATCTGAAGTTGAAGACTCCGCTATCGTTCCTTCCTCTAGAGTTGAACGCTCTTTCCGAGTCACTAGAGCACGATAAGCCGTTTTAACAGAATAGACACCGGACCTCTCCAAGTCCCATGCAAGATAATCTTCACCACCATTCGCTCTCAAAGGTATATTCAAAATTGCATCTGCATCTGGTGCAAGAAAATTTCTTCGAACCAAATCCACATCCCATGCTCCATTCTCATGATCAAATAATTCAGAGACACGATTTAAAGGATCGGCCCCGATGCGACCCATAGGCATGAGAGTAGCCGTGTTCGGTATCCAGCGATCCGTCCAGATGGAGATGGATTCCCCATCCCCAATCCTCTCGATCAAGCCTTGTTCCAACGCCGCACGCCCTGAAATAATAGCTTTCCACATAGCAGATGCCGAGCGAGGTGCTGTAGCTTCCATAAAACTGCAGTTATGGAAATACTTTCCCTTCAGAACTCGCGAACACAGGGAGTCAGGGTTTGTCATTAGCCGCCACCCGTGCTTACCAAGAAGGGCTAGATTAAAAAGCTCAAAGTCACGAAAACCCATGCCTCCTTCTGCTTTCGGTACAGAGAGATTCTTCCAAGACAGCCAATGAAGAGATCTCCTATCAATGTCACTGCTCCACCAATATTTAGCCATGGAAGACGTTAATTGTGAGCAAACCCCCTTGGTCAATTGAAAACAAGTCATGCTGAAAGTAGGTATGGCTTGGACCACTGATTTGAGCAAAACCTCCCTCCCAGCACATGCCAAATTCTTTTCAGACCAACCTTGCATCGTACTCCGGCTCCTCTCACCAATATGAGAAAAACTCCCACTTGTAATCCTGCCGACCGCCGTTGGTAGACCCAAGTAGCGTTCGGTAAAAGCTTCAACAAGAATTCCTAGTGCCTGTTTAATCTCAGCCCTTAGAGGAGGCACATCATTAGGGCTGAAATAAACTGCACTCTTCTCCCGGTTTACTGCCTGACCAGAGCATGCAGCATAAATCCTGAGAATGTCATTCAATCTCTGTGCACTTTCCACCCTCGCATTCATAAAGATTAAACTGTCGTCCGCAAAAAGCAAATGATTAAGCCAAGGCGAGTGGACACTCACCCTAATACCTCGATCAATATATGCGCCGCCATAATAATTCATTAAGGATGTAAGGCCCTCTGCACATATAAGAAAGAGAAAAGGAGATGCTGGATCCCCTTGTCGCAACCCTCGGGAAGGTGTGAAAAACGGAAAAAGTGATCTGTTTACCTTAACCGTAAACCGGACAGAGGTGACACACTTCATAATGAGCCGCACAAACTTGTCACTGAATCCCAGCTTAACTAACATTGCCTCCAAGTAATGCCACTCGACACGGTCATAAGCTTTCAACATATCGAGTTTGACGGCACATGAGGCTTGTTTGCATCGCTTCTTTTTCTTCATAGCATGCACACTTTCATAAGCTACCAAGACATTGTCGGTAATCAACCGTCCTGGTACAAAAGCACTTTGTTCCTCCCCAATAATCTCATCCATAAATCCGCGTAGCCGGTTAGTTATTGCCTTGGATGCAATTTTGTACAAGACCGGCCAAAGAGAAATTGGTCGTTATTGAGTTATTTTCTGAGGGTTTCGTACCTTGGGAATAAGAGTGATGGTTGTATCATTGAGACCCAACGGTAGCTCCCCCCCCATTCAGAAAATCGAGCACGGCCGCCGTAATATCACTGCCTAGAACCTCCCAATGTCGCTGGAAGAACCCAGCAGTAAACCCATCCACTCCTAGCGCTTTTGAAGGCGCCATCTAGAAAAGAGCTTTGCATACCTCCTCCGCCGTGAATTCCTTCTCAAGTAAATCATTCATGGCTTCATTAACATGTAGCGGAACGAATTGCAACAATTCTGACATGTCATTGTACCCCTGCGACTGATAAAGGTTTTGATAGAACTCCTGAACCTCGGCCTCCACCTCATCAGGGTCATCACAGACCGAGCCATCTGCTCTCTGTAGAGAGACAATTCTATTGCTTCGACTACGATGCGCTGCCTGAGATTGATAATATTTTGTGTTCCGGTCTCCTTTGCGCAGCCAGTTAACTCTAGACCTTTGTTTCATCCACACCTCCTATTGACGTAAAACCTCCTGCAGTTGAGCGGCCACCCTTAGCTCTTCAGTGTTCGGCCCCCTCCCAATGGAGGCTGCTCGTAGTCGTTCCAACTGATTCTGAAGTTTCTTCACCTTTTTGGCAATGTTTCCAAACTCATGGGCACCCCAGGACCCGAGTCCACTCTGGACAGATGTGAGTGCATGCACCACACCCTCCAAACCTTCACGGCCAGACTCTGATTGCCATATTTCTTGCACCAGAGAATCATAATCACAGTGAGTCTGCCGAACATTTTCGTAACGAAACGGTCGCGAACCACGCCGCCCCCCTCTCGCTTGTACTTTCCTCAACTCAGCAAGAACATAACAATGGTCAGATGCTGTTGAACTAATATGCTTGACACATGAAAACGCATACAGGGATAAAAAACTTGCATTAGCAAAGGCATGATCAATTCTAGCTTTTATATTTGCACTACCCTATTGCTTATTATCCCATGTAAAGGGAACACCTCTCCATCCAAGATCTTGGAAAGAGCAAAAATCAATTACTTCACGAAAAGAGCGCATTTGCCACTCCGGCCTCATATGCTCGCTGAAATGCTCGGTCGCATACATAGTTTCGTTGAAGTCGCCCATGCATAGCCATCCTTGATGCGGAACACCATGCAACGTACGCATAAACTCCCAGCTATGGTGTCTATTTTCAGCTCGGGGTTCACCGTAAAAACCTATGAAGCACCAAGGTTCATTCTGATCATCTCCCGACCAACACATCTATATGAGCCTTACTGTAATTCTTGAGTTCAACATGCACACTATCATTCCAGTACAGCCCAATGCCTCCACTGAGGCCATTGCTATCCACAGCAAAACAACCAGTAAAACCAAGTAAGCTCTTAAGACTCTCAACACGTTTCCCTTGAATTTTTGTTTCCATTACGAATAGAAGGGAGGGACCTTCCTGCTTCATTGGTAGAAAAAGGGCCTATAGTCCCGGTTCGTAAGGGCCTTTAGTCCCGGTTTCGGAACCGGGACTAAAGTGTCGGTACTAATACCTTCCCTCTTTAGTCCCGGTTCAATCCAGAACCGGGACTAAAGGCCCTCCACGTGGGCAGTGCGCAGAGCCCAGTCAGGAGACCCTTTGGTCCCGGTTGGTGGCACCAACCGGGACCAATAGGCATCCACGCGTCAGCACTTCTGTGGCTGGGTTTTTTGTTTTTTTTGAAAGGGGGGGAGGGGGGGGGGTGGGGGTTTTGGGGGTTAATTTAGGTGTTTCATATATTGTGTTAGCTAGTTATAATTAATAGAGAGAAGTGTCCTCTGTTATGTCCGTGCTTGGTCGACGCTACGTACTATACATACGTATATAGAGAGGACTAGACACGCTAGCTAGCTAGTAAGCAAACGAAGGAAACAGAAGATTGTCATGAACATATATGCATATATACAGAGAGAAGTGATATCGACCACCTCTCCTTCTCCGAGAGATTGGTCGAACAACAAGTTCTCGTATATCTATCTAACACTACCGGCTACATATATACAATAATCATCTCTTACAAATATAATCATACGGACTCAGGATCCACATAGAATTCTCCGTCTTCAGGGATCACGTGGTCAAGAAAGAATGCCGCCAATTCCTCTTGAATTGCTCGCATGCGAGCTGGTGCTAGGAGTTCATCCCGCTTCCGAAACATCTAATTTGAAGAAGGGGTCTATATATATATATATATATATATATATATATATATATATATATATATATATATATATATATATATAAAATGAATGAAACTCAACACAAATGATGGTAATAAAATAAAATTGTGAATGTTGTTATTTACGTACTTCATATTGTTCGCTAGAGTACCCGCCCCGCTCACAGGTCATGTGGCGGATGGACTCGCAGATGTAGTATCCACAGAAATCATTCCCTTCTTCCTGCCACAACCACTTTACAAGAAATAGAGGTCAATCAAACTGATAAGCAAGAATGCTAAATGGTATTGATGAAACTAGCGCTTGAATCACTAGGAGATGCGCGGAACATGCTACTATAGTACTTACTTTCGGGTGTCTAAATTACAGCTCCTTCGGCAGTCCCGGAACTATTTTGGTGAATTTTCTCCAAACCCTGCCGGACAAAGAAAACAATTACTTGATATCAGGAAATGAACAAAGTTGCTGATATGGTGGATAATGATCGATTTAACTTACTTCTTGAGGATTTCAGTCATGTCCGTATACTCCTTGGGATCTTTTCATTTAGAGTCCAAGACGGTTACTACTCCCTGCTCAAGCTTAATCTCTAGGAGAATAAAGTGGAAACTGCACACACATGCATAACTCATGAATTACATTACTATAACCTTGACTAATATATAAGGGAAACCGAATACGCACAAGATAGTAACACTCACCTGAAGTTGTAAGGAAAGAGTATTATATCTTTGTTTTGATTTATTACGAACGATCGTAGCAAGCTGGCCTCGGTAGCTGCGGCATGAAGTTTAACCTGAGTTGCATCTATGAGATATGTGTTAATGAACCCAATATCACCGACTTGTCTTTTCTTCAATTCGGCGATCTTCAATCTGCATAATATAGTGAGGATGATTATAAATACATGCAATGAAAGAGCTAAGCTATATAGAGAAACTTAATGACAGAAGTAGTACTACTTACAGACAGTAGCAGGCGACCGTTGTTTTATCGAGGGCCAATTGATTGAAAAACTGATAGAACTCCTCAAATGGAACAGGCAACAGATCAATTCCAACGAGGTCATGCTCCTTTTTAACTTTCACATACAAAGTACTCCTCCCCCCAGAGTCTCTGCAGATTTTCAAGTACCAATCATGCAATCTTCGCATCATCGTTGATAGAGATCTTTCATCTTTGACGAGAGGCTTCCCGTACTCGTATCTTTGTATCTGCACCTCCATGGGTTCATAATGTACTTCGTCGGGCAGGTAATCTGCAAGATTGCTATAACCGGGCACCATCCTCGGATCATTATCGACGTTGTGGCTAGGCACCTTGAGCGGGGGGCACGATTGCTTCGCTTGTTCGCCGAGCTGGGCAATTTGTTTCCCAGCTCGTCGTTCTTTCAGCCTTTGATCACTGACAGTACTTCCCGACCGCTCCGCTTCGGCAAATTCCTTTCCAATAATGCGGTCATAGTTTCCTTTCGGCGGATCAGACTTCGGTGGTTTTGTCAGGGCAGCCAGAGTGCGCTTCACTTTCACCCGATCTACCTTCTCCCCCGGAGGTGGATGTTTCTTTGCTTTCACCCCTTCAAAGAATTTCTTCACTTCTTCTCGCGCGATCTCGGCGTTCTCCTCCTGGGTCCTCTCGTATGGTAACTTCTCTGGAGTCTTCAGAGAAGGACCGAATCTGTATGTCCTCCCGCCTCTGGTTGTACTGCTAGACGCCGACCGAGCAGACGTAGCGGTTGTCTTCTTTACTTGCTTAAGAGGCGGAGGAGAAGGACTACGACGCGCCGGAGCAGCTGGAGCGGCGGCAGGTCTCTTCCGCCCTTGCTGACGAGGCGGAGAAGGAGGAGGCTGGCTGCTCGGGCGCGTCGGCGCAGGCGGAGAAGGAGGCGGAGTGCCGCCACGCGCCGGAGAAGGAGCCGGCCGAGGGCCCTGATCGTCACTCGCCGGAGGAGGAGGCGGTGGAGGCGGAGTGCCCTGACTCGCCGGAGGAGGAGGAGGAGGCGGTGGCGTCCAGTTCGGAAGGTTGATGAGCTCCTTCCGCCATAGGCATGGAGTCTTCAGAGCAGACCCCAGCCGAGTCTCCCCTTCACCGGTAGGGTGGTCAAGCTGGAGGTCCTCAAATCCCTCCGTTATCTCATCCACCATCACCCTAGCATATCCTTCTGGAATCGGCCGACAGTGAAAAGTTGTGCCGGGTTCAGTAGGAAAAACAGAGCCAACAGCCGCCTTGACCTTCAAATTCATCCATTGCGTCATAAGGTGGCAATTTTGAGACTCCGTTATAGCATCCACGGGATAGCTGGCAGGAGCCGTCAAGGCATGCTCCGGCTGAAGCAGCTCGGTGGAAGCCACGCTGCTTCTGCGCTGAGATGGCGGGGTAGCTTCGGGGGAGGCTTCGGCAGTACGTTTGCTGCGATTTGCTTCTCGTTCCTCTATCGCGTCTACCCTTGCTTGCAGCGCCTGCATTTGGGTCTGCTGCACTTTTTTCCTCCTCTCATGGGATTTGTAACCGCCTGCGTCCGGAAACCCAACCTTCCACGGAATGGAGCCTGGCGTGCCTCGTGTCCGTCCAGGGTGCTCAGGATTCCCGAGGGCCATTGTGAGCTCGTCGTTCTCTCTGTCTGGAAAGAACGTCCCTTCATGCGCTGCTTCGATATACTGCTTAAGCTTACTGACTGGTATGTCCATTTGATCGTTCGTCCAAATGCACTTCCCTGTTACAGGGTCCAGTGTTCCGCCAGCCCCGAAGAACCAAGTCCGATAACGGTCTGGCCAGTTAATTGTCTCTGGTTCGATCCCTTTATGAACCAGATCATTCTCAGTCTTGGACCACTTAGGCCGGGCTACGAGGTAGCCACCTGACCCCGTGCGATGGTGAAGCTTCTTCTTCGCAGCATTTTGCTTGTTTGTCGCCGACATCTTCTTACTCTTTTCCGATGTCTTATGGGCCACAAATGCGGGCCAGTGATCTCTGATATTCTCATATCTGCCCTTGAATTCTGGTGTCTCATTATTTTCGACAAACTTATTCAGCTCTTTCTTCCACCTCCTGAATAGTTCTGCCATCCTCTTCAGAGCAAAAGACTTGATTAATTTCTCTTTAACTGGGTTCTCTGGATTATCCTCAGGCGGTAGGGTGAAATTTGACTTCAGCTCAGTCCAAAGATCATTTTTCTGCATATCATTGACATAAGAGACCTCAGGGTCTTCTGTAGCCGGCTTAAACCATTGCTGGATGCTTATCGGGATCTTGTCCCTAACCAGAACCCCGCACTGAGCAACAAATGCGCTCTTTGTCCGGAGGGGTTCAATAGGTTGGCCGTCGGGCGCGATTGCTATGATCTCAAACTTTTCATCCGAGCTCAACTTTTTCTTCGGGCCTCGTCTCTTTACCGAAGTTGTGCTCGATCCGGAGGGCTAGAAAAAAGAACAAAGACTTAATTAATATGTGTACATACCAAAACAATGAATGCATCAATCAGCTAGTCAGCATAGGCTTAACTAATATATATACCTGGCCGGACTCGGTTCGGTCACCGGAGCCGTCATCACGGTCTCCTTCTTGCACCGGCATTGGGTCACCGGAGCCGTCCTCATGTTCTTCTTCTTGCACCGGCATTAGGTCACCGTAGCCAGCTTGTTCACCCTCTCCTTCCAGACCATCGGTTTCGTTGAGAAACAACGAGATGGCATCACTTCCTTCTGCGATTATGTCCCTCAACAACGCTTCTTTTGTTACTTCGTCTAGGGCGGTGTCCATAGTTTCTACAAATATTTACAACATGGCAATTATTATTCAAACATGACAGATGGATATATTAGTGCCAAACGTAGAACTAGCTACCTAATCATAGTAAGCTATCGGGAGGGGGTATATATCGACAACGACGACACTACATCTATGTCCCTCGACGACCCTCGTTCCCGATAAAAAAAAGAGGAAGAAGAAGAAAAATAAGAGGAGAAGAAAGAATAGAGGAGAAGATCTCCTCTATTCTTTCTTCTCCTCTTTTTTTCTTCTTCCTCTTATTTTTTTATCCTCTTCTTCCTCTCATGTTCGATAGGATCGCCGAGGGGTCGGGAGGTTGCCTAGTGTTAAGGGATTCGACAAAACCATGTCTTCATCATTAGGCGAAAGTAACATGTGCATGATGGTACGAAGCTCTTCAAAGTTGTTCTGGAACGGAGTCCCAGATAGGATAATTCGCTTTTTGGTACAAAGTTCAGCAAGAGCCTTCCGAATATCGCTATTTGGAAGGCCTTTGCTGAATTCGTACCAAAAAGCGGATTATTCTATCCGGGACTCCATTCCAAAACAACTTGGCAGAACTTCGTACCAACATGCCCTGGTTACTTCCGGCTAATGATGAAAGCATGGATTTCTTCAATACTTTGACACTAGGAAACCTCTCTCTACTTCCGGCTAATAAGAATAATAAGAAGAAGAAGAATAAGAAGAAGAAGAAGAAGAAAAGAAGAAAAAAAAGAGGAGAAGAAGAAAGGAATAGTGGAGAAAAGAGAAAATAGAGGAAACCCTAAATAGCTAGCAAGTATCGTGGGTGTGAGATACATGTGGCCTTTGGTGTCGGACACTACATCCACGTCCCACAAGTGACGTGGGCGTCGAAGCCCGCGCCACTTGTGGGATGTGGGTGTAGTGTCCGACACCGACGGTACATGTATCTCACACCGACGATACTTTCTATTTAGGGTTTCTCCTCTACCGCTCGGCGACCCTCTCGACGACCCTCGTTCCCGATAAAATAAAGAGGAAGAAGAAGAAGAAAAAATAAGAGAAGAAAGAATAGAGGAGAAGACTTCCTCTTCTTCCTCTCCTCTTCTTCTCCCTCTTCTTCCCCTTCTTCTTTGCCTCTCTCATGAATGTCCGACATTCTCGACCCCCTCCACGTGTCGAAGAAAAAAGAAGAAAAAAAATAGGAGAAGAAGAAAGGAATAGAGGAGAAAAGAGAAAATAGAATATATATTCTATTTTTCTCTTCTTCTCCTCTATTCCTTTCTTCTTCTCCTCTTCTTTTTCTTTTTTCTTCTTCTTATTTATTTCTCCCCGTCTTCCTCTCCCCTCTCGGCGACCCTAGACCCCCTCTCGACCCTCGACCCCTAGGCGACCGTCGACCCCTCTCTTTTTTTTCTTCCTCTTCTTTTTTATCCTCTTCTTCCTCTACCGCTCGGCGACCCTCGACGACCCTCGTTCCCGATAAAAAAAGAGGAAGAAGAAGAAAAAAGAGGAGAAGAAAGAATAGAGGAGATCTTCTCCTCTATTCTTTCTTCTCCTCTTTTTTCTTTTCTTATTCCTCTTCTTTTTTTATCCTCTTCCTCCTCTCATGTTCGACCACCCTCGACCCCTCGGCGACCCTAGACCCCTCTCGACCCCCTCTTCCTCTCCCTCTTCTTCCCCTTCTTCCCCGCCTAAAATGACCTAAAATGAAAATAACCTAAAATTCACTAAAGTTATCGATGACCCTCTCGACACACCCACGAATAAGAAAATATATCATCTTCTTCATCTCCTCTTCTTTGCATATTCACATAGCCACATACACATACATAGCCACATACATATAGAACTTTTCTGAACATATATATATAGCCACATTCATATAGAACTTTTCTGAACATATATAGATGATTTTCTAAAAAAAGTAACTTTTGCATATATGAACAGAGAGCAGCGGCGGCAATGGGTGGCATCGTCGGCGACGGGGATGGGAAAGGGGGGAGCTCACTGGGGGCGGGCGGCGACGGGGAGAGGAGGCCAGCGACGGGAAAGGAGCTACGGCGGGCTCGGGGATGCCGGCGACGGGGACGGCGTGCGCGGGGCGATGGGGAGACGGGGACGGCCGCGGGCTCGGGGCGGCACACGGCGACGGGGACGATCGAGGAGGCGGGGCTCGGGGCAGGGCGGACGGCAGCGAGCTCGGGGCGGGGTGGCACACGGCGACGGGGACGGCCGCGGGCTCGGGGCGGCACACGGCGGCGACGGGGACGATCGAGGAGGCGGGGCTCGGGGCAGGGCGGACGACGGCGACGAGGAGGACGATCGAGGAGGCGGGGCTCGGGCGCGGCGACGGCGACGGCGACGGCGATGGGGCAGGGCGCAGCGACGGCGACGAGGAGGACGAGCAGCCTGGCAGCGTCGGCGATGGGGAATGGAGCAGTTGGCGAAAATTTCGCAAGGGTTGTATATATAGCCAGAGCAATGGTCCCGGTTTGTGGCACAAACCGTGACCAATGCACCCCTTTGGTCCCGGTTGGTGCCACCAACCGGGACCAAAGGCCAATTTTCAGCAGCCCAAAGGGCGGGAAGCGGCGGCCTTTGGTCCCGGTTGGTGGCACCAACCGGGACTAAAGGGGGGCATTGGTCACGGTTGGTGCCACGAACCGTGACCAATGCCCCCTTTAGTCCCGGTTGGTGCCACCAACCGGGACCAATGCCCTTGTGCTGCCAGTGCCTAAAAGTTTAGTCCCACATCGCTAGCTAAAGGGCGCCGGCACTGGTTTATAAGCCCTGCTGTGCCTCCCCATTCGAGCTCCTCTCTAATGCAGGCTTTCGGGCCTAAACTTGCTACTGCCTGTGGGCCTATTGGGCCTCTGCGGGCCTGAATCCTGGCCCATGTAGGGTTTCTAGTCGTATTCAGGCCGTGGAGGCCCAGTAGGAGGCATTTTTTTTGGTTTTTTCTTTTTTATTTCTACATTTTTTTGGTTTTTTATTTTTTTATTTCTACTTAAAACTAAATACTTATAGTTTTTTAGTGATTTCTTTTTGCTTTTAGGTCACAAAAATTATAAACTTTCTGTTAGTGCCATTAGTTTTAAATTTTGAATAGTTTAAATTTGAATTTTTAAAAATTTGTGTGAATCACTAGTTTATGAATAACTTTACTATAAAAATAGAATTTTTTTCTATTTATTTTTTATTTATACTTACAACTAAATACTTATAGTTTTTTAGTGATTTCTTTTTGCTTTTAGGTCACAAAAATTATAAACTTTCTGTTAGTGCCATTAGTTTTAAAATTTTGAATAGTTTAAATTGGAATTTTATAAAATTTGTGTGAATCACTAGTTTATGAATAACTTTACTATAAAAATAGAATTTTTTTCTTCTTTGCTATTTATTTTTTATTTATACTTACAATTAAATACTTATAGTTTGATTTTAGGTCACAAAAATTATATTCTTTTTGCTATTGAAGAATATTATAGTTTTATTTTAGTTGATCATAACATAATATTTTAATTGATTGTTTTTATTTTCATAAAAGTTTTGTAGTTCATTCTGTTTGCTATTAATTCATTCTTTGAGCTAAATGACTCTGAAATTGGAAAGCATTTCAAAATGAACTCTGAAAAGGTTGAAAGTTGGCATGGTATCATCATTTCACCCACATAGCATGTTCCAAAAAGTAGAGAGGGTTACGACAAAAACTTGATGCACTTCGTGTACAAAATGGACAATCACTTTCGAAGTATCAAAGTTTCGAACCATAAGACATGAAAGCATTTCAAATGAACTCTGAAAAAGTTGAAAGTTGGGATGGTATCATAATTTCACCCACATAGCATTTGCTTATTGCGGGAGAAAGTCTTCACTTTTTCTTCGCTTGTGTCATTTGCTTATTGCGCCGTAACCATGGATAATCTTCATTGTTTATCAGGATGCTTGGGTCAGCCTTGACATTGAAGGGAGGAATTTCATGAAACTTTTCATAATCTTCAGACATGTCTGTCTTGCCGTCCACTCCCAGGATGTCCCTTTTTCCTGAAAGAACTATGTGGCGCTTTGGCTCATCGTATGATGTATTCGCTTCCTTATCTTTTCTTTTTCTCGGTTTGGTAGACATGTCCTTCACATAGATAACCTGTGCCACATCATTGGCTAGGACGAACGGTTCGTCAGTGTACCCAAGATTTTTCAGATCCACTGTTGTCATTCCGTACTGTGGGTCTACCTGTACCCCGCCGCCTAACAGATTGACCCATTTGCACTTAAACAAAGGGACCTTAAAATCAGGTCCGTAGTCAAGTTCCCATATGTCCACTATGTAACCATAATATGTGTCCTTTCCGCTCTCGGTTGCTGCATCAAAGCGGACACCGCTGTTTTGGTTGGTGCTCTTTTGATCTTGGGCGATCGTGTAAAATGTATTCCCATTTATCTCGTATCCTTTGTAAGTCAATACAGTCAAAGATGGTCCCCTGGACAACAAGTACAACTCATCACAAACAGTGTTGTCACCTCTGAGACGTGTTTCCAACCAACTGCTGAAAGTCGTGATGTGTTCACATGTAATCCAGTCGTCGCACTGCTCCGGGTGTTTGGAGCGCAGACTGTTCTTGTGTTCATCGACATACGGGGTCACCAAGGTAGAGTTCTGTAGAACTGTGTAGTGTGCTTGAGACCAAGAATATCCGTCCCTGCATATTATTGAGTCTCTTCCAAGAGTGCCTTTTCCAGTCAGTGTCCCCTCATACCGCGATTTAGGGAGACCTATCTTGTTAAGGCCAGGAATGAAGTCAACACAAAACCCGATAACATCCTCTGTTTGATGGCCCATGGAGATGCTTCCTTCTGGCCTAGCGCGGTTACGGACATATTTCTTTAGGACTCCCATGAACCTCTCAAAGGGGAACATATTGTGTAGAAATACGGGCCCCAGGATGACAATCTCGTCGACTAGATGAACTAGGACGTGCGTCATGATATTGAAGAAGGATGGTGGGAACACCAGCTCGAAACTGACAAGACATTGCGCCACATCACTCCTTAGCCTTGGTACGATTTCTGGATCGATCACCTTCTGAGAGATTGCATTGAGGAATGCACATAGCTTCACAATGGCTAATCGGACGTTTTCCGGTAGAAGCCCCCTCAATGCAACCGGAAGCAGTTGCGTCATAATCACGTGGCAGTCATGAGACTTTAGGTTCTGAAACTTTTTCTCTGGCATATTTATTATTCCCTTTATATTCGACGAGAAGCCAGTCGTGACCTTCATACTGAGCAGGCATTCAAAGAAGATTTCTTTCTCTTCTTTCGTAAGAGCGTAGCTGGCAGGACCTTTATACTGCTTCGGAGGCATGCCGTCTTTTTCGTGCAAACGTTGCAGGTCCTCTCGTGCCTCAGGTGTATCTTTTGTCTTCCCATACACGCCCAAGAAGCCTAGCAGGTTCACGCAAAGGTTCTTCGTCACGTGCATCACGTCGATTGAGGAGCGGACCTCTAGGTCTTTCCAGTAGGGTAGGTCCCAAAATATAGATTTCTTCTTCCACATGGGTGCGTGTCCCTCAACGTCATTCGGAACAGCTAGTCCACCGGGACCCTTTCCAAAGATTACGTAGTGTAAATCATTGACCATAGCAAGCACGTGATCACCGGTGCGCATGGCGGGCTTCTTCCGGTGATCTGCCTCGCCTTTGAAATGCTTGCCTTTCTTTCGACATTGATGGTTGGTCGGAAGAAATCGACGATGGCCCAGGTACACATTCTTCCTGCATTTGTCCAGGTATATACTTTCAGTGTCATCTAAACAGTGCGTGCATGCGTGGTATCCTTTGTTTGTCTGTCCTGAAAGGTTACTGAGAGCGGGCCAATCGTTGATGGTCACGAACAGCAACGCCTTAAGGTTAAATTCCTCCTGTCTGTGCTCATCCCACGTACGTACACCGTTTCCATTCCACAGCTGTAAAAGTTCTTCAACTAATGGCCTTAGGTACACATCAATTTCGTTGCCGGGTTGCTTAGGGCCTTGGATGAGAACTGGCATCATAATGAACTTCCGCTTCATGCACATCCAAGGAGGAAGGTTATACATACATAGAGTCACGGGCCAGGTGCTGTGATTGCTGCTCTGCTCCCCGAAAGGATTAATGCCATCCGCGCTTAAAGCAAACCATACATTCCTTGGGTCCTTTGCAAACTCATCCCAGTACTTTCTCTCGATTTTTCTCCACTGCGACCCGTCAGCGGGTGCTCTCAACTTCCCATCTTTCTTTCGGTTCTCACTGTGCCATCGCATCAACTTGGCATGCTCTTCGTTTCTGAACAGACGTTTCAACCGTGGTATTATAGGAGCATACCACATCACCTTCGCAGGAACCCTCTTCCTGAGGGGCTCGCCGTCAACATCACCAGGGTCATCTCGTCTGATCTTATACCGCAACGCACCGCATACCGGGCATGCGTTCAGATCCTTGTATGCACCGCGGTAGAGGATGCAGTCATTAGGGCATGCATGTATCTTCTCCACCTCCAATCCTAGAGGGCATACGACCTTCTTTGCTGCGTATGTACTGTCGGGCAATTCGTTATCCTTTGGAAGCTTCTTCTTCAATATTTTCAGTAGCTTCTCAAATCCTTTGTCAGCCACAGCATTCTCTGCCTTCCACTGCAGCAATTCCAGTACGGTACCGAGCTTTGTGTTGCCATCTTCGCAATTGGGGTATAACCCTTTTTTGTGATCCTCTAACATGCGATCGAACTTCAGCTTCTCCTTTTGACTAATGCATTGCGTCCTTGCATCGACAATGACCCGGCGGAGATCATCATCATCGGGCACATCGTCTGGTTCCTCTTGATCTTCAGCAGCTTCACCCGTGGCAGCATCATTGGGCACATCGTCTGGTTCCTCTTGATCTTCACCAGCTCCCCCCGTTGCAGCATCACCGTATTCAGGGGGCACATAGTTGTCATCGTACTCTTCTTCTTCGCCGTCTTCCATCATAACCCCTATTTCTCCGTGCCTCGTCCAAACATTATAGTGTGGCATGAAACCCTTGTAAAGCAGGTGGGAGTGAAGGATTTTCCGGTTAGAGTAAGACCTCGTATTCCCACATTCAGTGCATGGACAACACATAAAACCATTCTGCTTGTTTGCCTCAGCCGCATCGAGAAACTCATGCACGCCCTTAATGTACTCGCGGGTGTGTCTGTCACCGTACATCCATTGCCGGTTCATCTGCGTGCATTATATATAATTAAGTGTCCAAATTAATAGAAATTCATCATCACATTAAAACCAAAGTGCATACATAGTTCTCATCTAACAACATATAGCTCTCCAGAGCATCTAATTAATTAAACCATACATTGAAACTATGTAAAACATTTCAATGCGAAAACAAATGCGATCATAATCGCAACCAAGGTAACAATTGATCCAACGGCATAATGATACCAAGCCTCGGTATGAATGGCATATTTTCTAATCTTTCTAATCTTCAAGCGCATTGCATCCATCTTGATCTTGTGATCATCGACGACATCCGCAACATGCAACTCCAATATCATCTTCTCCTCCTCAATTTTTTTATTTTTTCCTTCAACAAATTGTTTTCTTCTTCAACTAAATTTAACCTCTCGACAATAGGGTCGGTTGGCATTTCCGATTCACATACATCCTAGATAAATAAAATCTATGTCACGTTGGTCGGCATAATTTTCATAAACAATAAATGAACCAATAGTTATAAAGATAATATACATACCAAATCCGAATCATAGACAGGACGAGGGCCGACGGGGGCGGATACCAAAACCATCGCACTATATAAGATGCAATAATAAATGTAAGAAAATGATACAAGTATCTATCTAAACATACAAGTAAGAATATTTTTCCTTTCAGAAAGAAGATAAGAACAAGAGGCTCACCACGGTGGTGTCGGTGATGAGATCGGCGCGGGTGATCGACGGCGGTGAAGACGGGGACGGGGCGTGACGGACCGCTAAATCTAGACAAATCTCGAGGAAAATGGAGCTTGGAGGTCAAGCTTCGAGAGGAGAAAGCTTAAGTAGTGTGGCTCGGGCATTCCATCGAACACCTCATGTGCATAGGAGGTGAGCTAGAGCACCACAAAGCCCTCTCCCCCTCGGCCAGAAAAAACAGAGCACTGTGCTCTGCTCTTGCGCGAGGGGGTATATATAGGCACCTCATTGGTCCCGATTGGTGGCATGAACCGGGACTAAAGGGCAGCCATTGGTCCCGGTTCAGGCCACCAACCGGGACCAATGGTGCTGGGCCAGGAGCGAGGCCCATTGGTCCCGGTTCGTCCCACCAACCGGGACCAAAAGGTCCAGACGAACCGGGACCAATGGCCCACGTGGCCCGGCCGGCCCCCTGGGCTCACGAACCGGGACCAATGCCCACATTGGTCCCGGTTCTACACTGAACCGGGACTAATGGGCTGACCCGGCCTGGACCATAGCCCTGTTTTCCACTAGTGCTTCACCACTTTGCGAAGCTCCCGAACTGTCTCCGGGTTCCCAAGCCCGCGACAGTTCCAACTCAAACAATTCATTGGGACGGGCAGGGCTGCATTGCAGCCTCTGTCGAATTCTCTGGCGTTGGTTTGTTCTTTTTTGGTATCCGTTCGAATCCCTCCTCAGTCCCATCCTCCTCCCCACCCCTCTGTTCCTCATCACATCCCGGGTCCGGGTTCTGTGTCCCCTCACCCGAAGCAGTCAGCAGAAGGGGAGATGTGCTATCGACACGGCGATAAACCTGTTTTGGCGCCTCCTTTCTCTTGTTCAGATTGGTGTTCTTCTTCCTAGGAGAGTTCACCTCCTTACCACCTGCCGGAACGTTGCTGGAGTTCTTTGACTCCCTCTGACTGCCCGGTTCAGCATAATATTCCCTGCCGGCCGAATCACCGGATGCAGTCTTCTTCCGCTCCTCAGCCCTCAAACCCGAACCAAACGGGAGCTCGCCATTGACATCCCGTTGACCAGGAGTAGGACAGAACGGGTCAGCATGACCCAATCGGTCGCAAGAAAAGCAAAAGTGAGGAACATTCTCATACTGGATATCATATGCATCTTGCTTTTTCCTTTTCGCCGAATCAATCACAATCCACCTTCTAAGAGGCTTGTTTACATCAATGGCAACCCTAGCGCGCAGAAAACCACCCATGTGATCGAACTGCGCCGAGGAAGCCTATGGATCAATCTGTTTTGCTATCATCCTTCCCCATGAGTCATCCCGGAGATTGTAGGGCAAGTTCAAAACCCTTGCCCATAGATGGAGCCTGTCAAAACGAACCTCGTCTGGCCTCATGCAGTCCCGGACAAAATCACGGCATTCTTACTAATATGCCATGGGGACCCCGCCCACACGCGATCACGATCTCTCTGAGATTCAAAATCAGCCACAAACATGTTCTCCTCCATAGATCTGAACTGGAGCCCCCGGGGATTCCCCCACGCCGGACGGAGAGCATTAGCAATGGTGTTGATATGCAGTAGATTTCGGTGAAGAATCTTCCCTGCTAATAGCCACTTCTCCGGCGCATCCTCCTCGCGATCATCGATGACCAGCGGAGTAGCTTCTTCCTCGGTAATACCCAGCTTTCCTAGGGCCTCTTCCAGCCGAGCCCTGGCCGTGCGCGGCGATTCCGACCCGCCCGCACCCTTGCCCCGATCAGATGAGGCCATCTTCCAGGGATCCCGCTGCGCACCGCCGATCAGACGTCGACGAGCGCCTTCTTTTTCCCCCGAACCCTAGTCTGTTAGCTTTAATCTTGATGCATGTATCTGCATATTTAGTTTGCTTTTGCCATGCATGTAGGATAGGTTAGAGAGTAGCTAGTCCGGTGAAGTTTCATGCAGGCGCGCGAAGAGATGAGATGTGAGGCTGCCGTGCGATGCGGCGAGGACGACAAGATGTCGATGTTGCTGTGCGATACGGCAACGCCGTGAGATACGGCACGACGCGATGGTGGCTGGAGCGTGATGGGCTGCAAGATCAAGTTGAGCCGGGTGATCCGGCAAGCTATTATCAGTTGCATGGGTACTGGCTGGGTTTGAGTCCGTGGCGGTTGCGGAGGCTGCCGAACATGGCCGTGCAAGTAGCCAGTGCTAGTTAGTTGCGTATGAGTTTGTTAGTCGCATGCAGTTTGCTGTTGAGGCCAAGTCATAGCTCTTGGAGAGATTCTAGGAGGAGATAAGGTCATAGAGATTAGTCGGTTGTGTGGTGCTAGTGCATGGAGAGTTTAGTGGAGTAGTGGGTCTAGGTAGTGGCGTGAGTTTTGCACCGTAAGTGCCAGCTTCTTCTGTATAAATGTGTTGCTTTGAGTAATGAAAACAGAGGCTGTGAGGGCTAGAGCAGAAACATGTAGCCACTGTATTCACCAAGGACGGAGCCTCTCGGCAAAGCTAGCGGATGGTATGTTCCTTGGTGCATGTGTGTGTGTGTAGTGTGCGTTCAGGTGTTCTTGAGAGAAACCATAGAAGAGAGAAGAGAGAGTTGTGCGAGGCAGCTCGAGGTAGAAGAAGAAGAGCGGCGCTGCGAGGAGGCGGCGCCAACAATTGGCATCAGAGCCTAGTCGATCTGGCGACGGCGGCGGCGCGGCGGACTCCATGCGAGATGGAGGCCGGCGGTGCAAGGAGGAGGCTGGTGGCGGTGCGATCGGCGCCGCGAAGGCGTCGTCCACATCAAGAGATGGTCGTTGCATGTGGCAGGAGGTCGTGGTACACGGCGCCGCGACGGCGTCGTCCACGGCAAGAAGGCGTGGTGATTGGCGTTGCTAGGGCATCATCTGCGGCGACGAGATGGTCCATGGCAACTGGCGCCGTGAGGGCGTCGACAACAACAAGTGGCTGCGGCGCTGCGATGGCGTCCGCAAGTGGTTGCGGGTGATCCGCATAGGAGATTGGGGAATCAAGATTAAGGGGGGAATTGTTAGCTTTAATCTTGATGCATGTATCTGCATATTTAGTTTGCTTTTGCCATGCATGTAGGATAGGTTAGAGAGTAGCTAGTCCGGTGAAGTTTCATGCAGGCGCGCGAAGAAGATGAGATGTAAGGCTGCCGTGCGATGCGGCGAGGACGACAAGATGTCGATGTTGCTGTGCGATACGGCAACGCCGTGAGATACGGCACGACGCGATGGTGGCTGGAGCGTGATGGGCCGCAAGATCAAGTTGAGCCGGGTGATCCGGCAAGCTATTATCAGTTGCATGGGTACTGGCTGGGTTTGAGTCCGTGGCGGTTGCGGAGGCTGCCGAACATGGCCGTGCAAGTAGCCAGTGCTAGTTAGTTGCGTATGAGTTTGTTAGTCGCATGCAGTTTGCTGTTGAGGCCAAGTCATAGCTCTTGGAGAGATTCTAGGAGGAGATAAGGTCATAGAGATTAGTCGGTTGTGTGGTGCTAGTGCATGGAGAGTTTAGTGGAGTAGTGGGTCTAGGTAGTGGCGTGAGTTTTGCACCGTAAGTGCCAGCTTCTTCTGTATAAATGTGTTGCTTTGAGTAATGAAAACAGAGGCCGTGAGGGCTAGAGCAGAAACATGTAGCCACTGTATTCACCAAGGACGGAGCCTCTCGGCAAAGCTAGCGGATGGTCTGTTCCTTGGTGCATGTGTGTGTGTAGTGTGCGTTCAGGTGTTCTTGAGAGAAACCTTAGAAGAGAGAAGAGAGAGTTGTGCGAGGCAGCTCGAGGTAGAAGAAGAAGAGCGGCGCTGCGAGGAGGCGGCGCCAACATAGTCGCCGCCGCCTGGGAGGTTTTTAGGGTTTCGTGGAAAAACTAGAGGTCGGACAAGTCATGGCCATTGACTAGTACTCCTGTAGCAGCAGTAGCAGTTCGGCCATTGACAAGCGCACTCCAAAGAGTGTATTAATTATCTGTAGACACAGTACACCCGGACGACACGGACCAGCAGATAACCAGTTTCGCGTGCAATGAAACTAAGAGTACTCTCCTCGCCGGCGTCCACGGGCTCTGTCTTCAGTTCACCACCTCTCTACCGGCGGCGAATACATGCATGGATCGTGCATGCATCTCACATCCTTCACCACCGGTGCCGATCGAGCTCTGCGCGCATGCACGGGCCATGCAGCAGCGAGATACCTACCAGGGTTGCCCCTCTTCATCACATTCCATGACCCGTCCGGGGATCAGAACGCCAACGGCTTGGAAGAGCTATGCGCGTCCAGCTTGTCGCGCGTCCGCCAAACCGAAAATCCGGAACTTGCCGTATCGGACGCAGAGGCTAACTCCAGCACGCGATTCCATCCTGTTTGGATGTGTCCGTTTAGGGTAAAACGGATGAACAATACGACTCATAACGGGATGCATGAACGCCTTATCCGGATGCGTCCGTTTTTAATTCAAATTCAATGGTATATTTTTAATAATTACACATAACCTATGTTTGGTTTGGCCTAATTTACGGTCAAAATTAAATTTTGGGATGCATGAACGCCCTATTCATATTGGAATGGTTGGACGTCGCCCACGTCAACTATGAGGAAGACCAGCATACGTGAATGCTCGTGACGAACGCTTGCGTTTCAGTACAACCTCCTTCACCGCCACGAGGATGCGCAGCTCATCCTTCTCAACTCGGTGGGAGTTGTGGCCAACACGCAGGCTCACTATGAGGGTGAGGTTGTCGAGGTTTAAGACGTGGTTCAATTTCTTTGTCATCTTTTTCGATAAAGGGTGGATTTTATTGACTCAAAATGAAGCATTAAATGGATACAAACACAATAAGCACACACCCGGTTTCTGCATAGCTAGGATGCACACAACCACTATGAACACACTCACACACACAAAACGTCGGCAAATAGCAAAGTCATATATGACCAAAGCTATGCCTAAGCGAGAAAAAATAAATAAATAACCTGAAACGAACAAATCCTCGATTGACAAACTACAACTAAGACCGTATCCGCACCAACCATCTCATGATACCACAAAGAAAATAGACAATGGGGTTCTTCAACAGCAACACCTTCAAGAAAGGGCATCGCTCAAGTATCGTCGTCACCGGATCCAACCACCAAAGGCCGGATTCTAGGTTTTCACCCTGAAGAATCAGTCGGAGCATATCCGAGCATTGCCTCCAACAAGGTAACGACACAAAAGTATCGCCATTGCCAGGTTAACGAACTAGGGTCAGACCTAGGTTTTCACTCCGGTGCTCGTCAAAGTCAATGTTGTGTTGTCCCCGCCACTTTTCTGCAATTTCAGCAAGTACATGCATTTGGCTGCCACCCCTACACCACCATATCCTCTGCGTCGAGCCGTCGTTTGTAGATTGCATCTCACCACTGAAGACAGCCATCGAATCTGAAGAATGGAATCCTCAGATCTGATGATGGCCACCATAATCCGCATCCACCACTCCAGGCAGCCGCTCACACGCCTGCTCACACGCCTCAAGGCACTACCAGCAGGCGGGCAGCCATGGGTAGGTCGGCAGATGCCAAACCATGCTGAATCAAGGTCCAGTCCGAGGTCAAGCCTACCTAGCCACCAACCCGTTTCCGAGAACGTCAGATGCCCAAGCAAGATCAGCGATGGGGAGGACCGTATGTGGCCACCTCCCGTCAGATCTGCGGGTAGGACACCTTACTCGAAGCCGGGAGAATGACCGATGAGTATGAAGGAAATATGCCCTAGAGGAAATAATAAAGTTATTACTTATTTCCTTATATCATGATAAATGTTTATTATTCATGCTAGAATTGTATTAACCGGAAACATAATACTTGTGTGAATACATAGACAAACAGAGTGTCACTAGTATGCCTCTACTTGACTAGCTCGTTGATCAAAGATGGTTATGTTTCCTAGCCATTGACATGAGTTGTCATTTGATTAACGGGATCACATCATTAGGAGAATGATGTGATTGACTTGACCCATTCAGTTAGCTTAGCACTCGATCGTTTAGTATGTTGCTATTGCTTTCTTCATGACTTATACATGTTCCTATGACTATGAGATTATGCAACTCCCATTTACCGGAGGAACACTTTGTGTGATACCAAACGTCACAATATAACTGGGTGATTATAAAGGTGCTCTACAGGTGTCTCCGAATGGTACTTGTTGGGTTGGCGTATTTCGAGATTAGGATTTGTCACTCCGATTGTCGGAGAGGTATCTCTGGGCCCACTCGGTAATGCACATCACTTAAGCCTTGCAAGCATTGCAACTAATGAGTTAGTTGCGGGATGATATATTACAGAACGAGTAAAGAGACTTGCCGGTGACGAGATTGAACTAGGTATTGAGATACCGACGATCGAATCTCGGGCAAGTAACATACCGATGACAAAGGAAACAACGTATGTTGTTATGCGGTCTGACCGATAAAGATCTTCGTAGAATATGTGGGAGCCAATATGAGCATCCAGGTCCCGCTATTGGTTATTGACCGAAGACATGTCTCGGTCATGTCTACATAGTCTCGAACCCGTAGGGTCCGCACGCTTAAAGTTTTGATGACAGTTATATTATGAGTTTATGAGTTTTGATGTACCGAAGGTTGTTCAGAGTCCCGGAGGTGACCACGGACATGACGAGGAGTCTTGAAATGGTCGAGACATGAAGATTGATATATTGGAAGTCTATATTTGGATATCAGAAGTGTTCCGGGTGAAATCGGGATTTTTACTGGAGTACCCAGGGGTTACCGGAACCCCCCGGGAGCTTAATGGGCCATAGTGGGCCTTAGTGGAGAAGAGGATAGGCGGCCAGGGCAGGGCCGCGCGCCCCTACCCCCCTAGTCCGAATAGGACAAGGAGAGGGGGCGGCGCCCCCCCCCCTTTCCTTCCTCTCTCCCTCCTCTTTCCCCCCTTCTCCTAATCCAACAAGGAAGGAAGGGAGTCCTACTCCCGATGGGAGTAGAACTCCTCCTGTCGCGCCTCCTCCTGGCCGGCCGCACCTCCCCCCTTGCTCCTTTATATATGGGGGTAAGGGGCACCCCAGAGACACAACAATTGATCGTTTGATCTTTTAGCCGTGTGCGGTGCCCCCCTCCACCATAGTCCACCTCGATAATACTGTAGCAGTGCTTAGGCGAAGTTCTGCGTCGGTAGAACATCATCATCATCACCACGCCGTCATGCTGATGAAACTCTCCCTCAACACTCGGTTGGATCGGAGTTCGAGGGACGTCATCGGGTTGAACGTGTGCTGAACTCGGAGGTGTCGTGCGTTCGGTACTTGATCGGTCGGATCGTGAAGACGTACGACTACATCAACCGCGTTGTGCTAACGCTTCCGCTTTCGGTCTACGAGGGTACGTGGACAACACTCTCCCCTCTCGTTGCCATGCATCACCATGATCTTGCGTGTGCATAGGAATTTTTTTTAAATTACTATGTTCCCCAACAGTGGCATCCGAGCCAGGTTCTATGCATTGATGTAATATGCACGAGTAGAACACAAGTGAGTTGTGGGCGATATAAGTCATACTGCTTACCATCATGTCACACTTTGGTTCGGCGGTATTGTTGGATGAGGCGGCCTGAACCGACATTACACGTACGCTTACGCGAGACTGGTTTTACCGCCGTGCTATGCACACAGGTGACTAGCGGGTGTCAGTTTCTCCAACTTTAGTTGAACCGAGTGTGGCTACGCCCTGTCCTTGAGAAGGTTAAAACAACACTAACTTGACAAACTATCATTGTGGTTTTGATGCGTAGGTAAGAACGGTTCTTGCTCAGCCCGTAGCAGCCACGTAAAACTTGCAACAAACAAAGTAGAGGACGTCTAACTTGTTTTTGCAAGGCATGTTGTGATGTGATATGGTCAAGACGTGATGAGATATAAATTGTTGTATGAGATGATCATGTTTTGTTGAAGTTATCGGCAACTGGTAGAAGTCTTATGGTTGTCTCTTTATTGCATAAGATGCAAGCGCCAAATAATTGCTTTACTTTATCGCTATGCGATAGCAATAGTTGCAAGAGCAATAGTTGGCGAGACGACCATATGACGACACATTGATATAGATCAAGATGATGAAGATCATGGTGTCATGCCGGTGACGATGGAAATCATGACGATGCTTTGGAGATGGAGATCAAAGGCACAAGATGATGATGGCCATATCATATCACATATTTTGATTGCATGTGATTTTTATCTTTTATTCATCTTATTTTGATTTGATTGATGGTAGCATTATAAGATGATCTCTCACTAAATTTCAAGATAAAAGTGTTCTCCCTGAGTATGCATCGTTGCCAAAGTTCGTCGTGCCCAGACACCACGTGATGATCAGGTGTGATAAGCTCTACGTCCATCTACAACGGGTGCAAGCCAGTTTTGCACACGCATAATACTCAGGTTAAACTTGACGAGCCTAGCATATGCAGATATGGCCTCGGAACATTGAGACCGAAAGGTCGAGCGTGAATCATATAGTAGATATGATCATCATAGTGATGTTCACCATTGAAAACTACTCCATTTCACGTGATGATTGGTTATGGTTTAGTTGATTTGGATCACGTGATCACTTAGATGATTAGAGGGATGTCTATCTAAGTGGGAGTTCTTAAGTAATATGATTAATTGAACTTAAATTTATCATGAACTTAGTCCTAATAGTATTTGCATATCTATGTTGTAGATCAATAGCTCGCACATAGCTTCCCCATTTATTATTGATATGTTTCTAGAGAAAAATAAATTGAAAGATGTCAGTAGCAATGATGCGGATTGGATCCGTGATCTGAGGATTATCCTCATTGCTGCACAGAAGAATTATGTTCTTGATGCACCGCTAGGTGACAGACCTATTGCAGGAGATATGCAGACGTTTTGAACATTTGGCAAAGCTCGGTATGATGACTACTTGATAGTTTAGTGCACCATGCTTTACGGCTTAGAAACCGGGACTTCAAAAATGTTTTGAACATCACGGAGCATATAAGATGTTCCAAGAGTTAAAATTAGTATTTCATACTCATGCCTGTGTCGGGAGGTATGAGACCTCTGACATTACTTTGCCTACAAGATGGAGGAGAATAGCTCAACCAGTAAGCATGTGCTCAGATTGTCTGAGTACTACAATCACTTAAATCAAGTGAGAGTTACTCTAGTCACTATCACCAAGTTGCTAGAACTTCGTGATGAACTATAATATGCAAGGAATAACGGAAACGATTCCCAAGCTCTTCGTGCTGCTAAAATCGACGAAGGTAGAAATCAAGAAAAGCATCAAGTGTTGATGGTTAACAAGACCACTAGTTCCAAGAAAACGGCAAATGCAAGAAGGGGAACTTCAAGAAGAACGGCAAGCAAGTTGTTGCTCAAGTGAAGAGGCCCAAGTCTGGACCTAAGCCTGAGAGTAAGTGCTTTTACTGCAAAGGGACTAGTCACTGGTAGCGGAACTGCCCCAAGTATTTGGCGGATAAGAAGGATGGAAAAGTGAACAAAGGTATATTGGATATACATGTTATTGATGTGTACTTTACTAGTGTTTATAGCAACCCCTCAGTATTTGATAATAGTTCAGTTGCTAAGAATAGTAACTCGAAACGGGAGTTGCAGAATGAATAGAGACTAGTTAAGGGTGAAGTGATGATGTGTATTGGAAATGGTTCCAAGAATGATATGATCATCATCGCACACTCCCTATACTTTCGGAATTAGTGTTGAACCTAAATAAGTGTTGTTTGGTGTTTTCATTGAGTATGAATATGATTTGATCATGTTTATTGCAATACGGTTATTCATTTAGGTTAGAGAATAATTGTTATTCTGTTTACATGAATAAAACCTTCTATGGTTATACACCCAATGAAAATGGTTTGTTGAATCTCGATTATAGTGATACACATATTCATAATATTGAAGCCAAAAGATGCAAAGTTAATAATGATAGTGCAACTTATTTATGGCATTGCCGTTTAGGTCATATTGGTGTAAAGCGCATGAAGAAAATCCATGCTGATGGGCTTTTGGAATCACTTGATTATGAATCAGTTGATGCTTGCGAACCATGCCTCATGGGCAAAGATGACTAAAACTCCGTTCTCCAGAACAATGGAGCGAGCAACTGACTTATTGGATATAATACATACTAATGTATGTGGTCCAATGAGTGTTGAGGCTCGCGGCGGGTATCGTTATTTTCTGATCTTCACAGATGATTTGAGCAGATATGGGTACATCTACTTGAAGAAACATAAGTCTGAAACATTTGAAACGTTCAAAGAATTTCAGAGTGAAGTGGAAAATCATCGTAACAAGAAAATAAAGTTTCTACGATCTGATCGCAGAGGCGAATATTTGAGTTACGAGTTTGGTTTTCAATTAAAACAATGTGGAATAGTTTCACAAACTCATGCTACCTGGAACACCACAGCGTAATGGTGTGTCCGAACGTCGTAGTCGCACTTTACTAGATACGGCGCTATCTATGATGTCTCTTACTGATTTACCGCTATCGTTTTGGGGTTATGCATTAGAGATAGCTGCATTCACGTTAAATAGGGCATCATCTAAATCCGTTGAGACAGCACCTTATGAACTGTGGTTTGGCAAGAAACCCAAGTTGTAGTTTCTTAAAGTTTGGGGTTGCGATGCTTATGTGAAAAAAAGTTTCATCCTGATAAGCTCAAACCCAAATCGGAAAAATGTGTCTTCATAGGATACCCAAAAGAGACTGTTGGGTACACCTTCTATCACAGATCTGAAGGCAAGACTTTTGTTGCTAAATTTGGATCCTTTATAGAGAAGGAGTTTCTCTCGAAAGAAGTGAGTGGGAGGAAAGTAGAACTTGATGAGGTAACTGTACCCGCACCCTTATTGGAAAGTAGTTCATAGAAATCTGTTCCTGTGACTCCACCAGTTAGTGAGGAAGCTAATGATGATGATCATGTAACTTCAGATCAAGTTACTACCGAACCTCGTAGGCCAACCAGAGTAAGATCCGCACCAGATTGGTACGGTAATCCTGTTCTGGAGGTCATGTTACTAGACCATGACGAATCTACAAACTATGAGGAAGCGATGATGAGTCCAGATTTCACGAAATGGCTTGAGGCCATGAAATCTGAGATGAGATCCATGTATGAGAACAAAGTATGGACTTTGATTGACTTGCCCATTGATCGGTGAGCCATTGAGATTAAATGGATCTTCAAGAGGAAGACAGACACTGATAGTAGTGTTACTATCTACAAAGCTAGAATTATCGCAAAAAGGTTTTCGACAAGTTCAAGGTGTTGACTACGATGAGAGTTTCTCACTCGTATCTATGATTAAGTCTGTCCGAATCATGTTAGCAATTGCCGCATTTTATGAAATCTGGCAAATGAATAAACAAAACTGCATTCCTTAATGGATTTATTAAAGAAGAGTTGTATATGATGCAACCAGAAGGTTTTGTCAATCCTAAAGGTACTAACAAAATATGCAATCTTCAGCGATCCATCTATGGACTGGTGCAAGCATCTCGGAGTTGGAATATACGCTTTGAAAAGCTGATCAAAGCATATAGTTTTATACAGACTTGCGGTGAAACCTATATTTACAAGAAAGTGAGTGGGAGCACTATAGTATTTCTGATAAGTATATGTGAATGACATATTGTTGATCAGAGATAATGTAGAATTATTCCGCAAAGCATAAAGAAGTGTTTGAAAGGAGTTTTTCAAAGAAATACCTCAGTGAAGCTGCTTACATATTGAGCATTAAGATCTATAGAGATAGATCAAGACGCTTGATATGTTTTTCAATGAATACATGCCTTGACAAGATTTTGAAGTAGTTCAAAATTAAACAGTCAAAGAAAGAGTTCCTGCCTGTGTTACAAAAGTGTGAAACTAAGTAAGACTCAAAGCCCGAGTACGGAAGAAGATAGAAAGAGAATGAAAGTCATTCCCTATGCCTTGGCCATAGGTTCTATAAAATATGTCATGCTATGTACCAGATCTATTGTATACCCTACACTATTTTTGGAAGGGGAGTACAATAGTGATCTAGGAGTAGATCACTGGACAACGGTCAAAATTATCCTTAGTGGAATAAGGATATGTTTCTCGATTATGGAGATGACAATATAGGTTCGTCGTAAAGGGTTATGTCGATGCAAATTTTGACACTGATCCAGATGACTCTAAATCTTAATCTAGATACATATTGAAAGTGGGAGCAATTAGCTAAAGTAGCTCCGTGCAAAGCATTGTTGACATAGAAATTTGCAAAATACTTACGGATCTGAATGTTGCAGACCCGTTGACTAAACTTCTCTCACAAGGAAAATATGATCACACCTTAATACTCTTTGGGTGTTAAACAAGGCGGCAGCCGTCGCAATAATTTGCTTGTTGACCTGGAGACAAAGTACATTGCTTCATCATTAAAGAAGAAACGCAAAGCATAATGTCTTTATTGAAGTTTCATCCAAAATTTTGGTCCATGGCAACTTCTTAAATCACAATCTTTGTTTTGACATTACAGTCATAACGCTTCAAGACTTTTCGCAATCCCTTACTTATCGGGACGCGGTTCTCTTCAGCCAGCTGTGATTTTTCTCCAGGCACCAAACTTGGCATGCAATTCTGTATGCCCCACATCACCTCCATCACAGCTGGATTATATAGGCACTCTATTTCCTGCAAGAAGTCGCAGCAAAAATGGCGATCAAAGTTGTTCAGAAATATAGTTAAACCAGGAACTTAATTATACTCACCAATCTCTCTTCAATAATTTCCTTATATTCAGGCTTTCCAACTGCCAGTTTCTTCCCGCCGATCCACTTCCTGATCATCTCAGTAAGCCTTTCGTTGACACCAGTGTTTTGATTAATGGCACTCGACTTGTCCTCAAAAGTTTGAAACTCTTTCAGCGGCCTGAGGAAGAAATAAAACAAGGATGAGCATGTTCAGGGGTAAGCAGAAACAATTAATCAAGTATCATGTCATGTCTCTCAATGTCAATGATGAGAGGGGGCTAATTCAGTAGGTATATACTGTACTATATCTCAACAGTAGCGATGTAATAAACTAGTATGTGTTCATGTTCCTCCCTCAAGGGTCAAGGCAAAACAAAGTAAAGTAATAGAAAATGATGATGTAATCATGAACGGTGCAGGATAAGTAGTAGGATTAATTTTGCTGCTGCAAGCAACATGAGGAAATAGAATCAGAAGCAGGGAACCAAAGGAAAGAAGGAGGCACTAACAAGTTTTGCCGTGCAACCGTTGGTGAAATGAGACCATATGTCCTGCAGGAGACGAGGATAAAAAATAAAATTAGGCAAATGACATAGACAACAAGAGGAAGCAAGCAAGCGCATCAGTGACCAAGGAAGAAAGAACATGTAGATAGTACCTCCATAGATTCTGGTCGGTTAATGAATGTCACACAAAAATGGAAAAGTGCAAAGCCAGAGGGTGTCTCGAACAGAAGGAGGATGAAATATTCATCTGCAGACAAGAAGTTATTGGCAAACTTAAGCAAGCATGCATGATTTATTCCACGAAAAAAAGAGAGAGAATAGAATTCAACATATTTCTTCGGTTCCCTTGGCGAGCCCTCGAACCCTAGATAGCATTGCCTTCGTCCCAAATTAGCAGTACCTAGGTACATCGGCATTGAGACAAATCTAAGACAGGCACTCAACTGTTCCATCCCATTCACTGAATGTTCGAGCAATGGAAGGCAACTGTTCCCGCCAGTTGAAATAAACTTCAGACCTAACCTAGGGTGTCCGGATCTGTTGGTCCAGACCCAAATTGATTTGCATGCAGAAACGCCCCCACGGCAGGTATGTGCTAGCTAGGGTGTAGATGAGATTGAGAGGACAGAGGTGGATCACGGCGGGCACCTAAAATGCGCTGGATTGTCGACGAAGGAACTGGAGCACGCCGGCGTCGCCTCTTCATCGCCGGAGGAAACGAGGTTGAGGAGGTCCTCGATCGCGAGGTTCTACATCTACGGAATGGAGTCGGTTAGGTTTAATAGAGACGGATCGATCAATCTTGCTTGAAACGACACGAGCATCGGCCGTCCCAGCTATGGGAAGCGGACGTGTCGGTTTAGTTTGGTTTCCTTCCCATGTGCATATTTCCCATGTGCACATTTTCCAAATTCATGAACGTTTGTTGTGAAAAAAAACATGATTCCTAAAATTAATAGTGAACATTTTAAAATTTATTAAGAACGTCACGAATATTTTTTTATTTTGACATTTTTTTTGAAATTTTAATACCATTTATTTGAATTCGAAAATACGTTTCTAATTTGTGAGCATTTTTATATTCAATTAAAAAATCATGAAGATTTTAGAAAACACAATATTTTTGTAATTTTGTGAAAAAAGTAGTTTGCAATTTATACTTTTTAATACGTTAAAACATTAACCGGTTTTAGAGCTAAACGAAAAGAAAAAAACCTAACTAAAAGAAAAATAGTGTCGGATCTTGGAAAGCATCTTTGCGTTACCTCGACAATTTGACGCGAAGAGCTTTCCCAGGGCGCCAAGGTTGCCGGCTTGCGTGTTTTGGTCCCTGCGGGGCGCTTTGAAACGCGCGCTTATGGGCAACGAAAAACAATAGGGAGAGGTGGCCCCGCGGGCCAATGCGTCATGACTCCCGAGGAAAATCAGTTGAGCGTGGAGAATACTTTGCAATATACTCCCTCGCACGATGTTTCCAGGAAGCCAACGGCGTTAGACTCGCACG
Organism: Triticum aestivum; assembly: GCF_018294505.1. Classification (NCBI taxonomy): domain Eukaryota; kingdom Viridiplantae; phylum Streptophyta; class Magnoliopsida; order Poales; family Poaceae; genus Triticum; species Triticum aestivum. Next base: position 674,216,339 of record NC_057812.1, read on the forward strand.
AAATTGATGGCACAAAGGGCACTCGCGGGCAACTTTGGCCTCCATCGAGGTGTTCCGTTGTACTCCAAGGCGGAAACGAAGCAAATAATGGATAGATGGCCATATTTACAACATCGTTCACATAAAAGCTTGAGGACATTTCATAGTAAAATGACCAACATGAAGGAAATATGCCTTAGAGGCAATAATAAAGCTATTATTTATTTTCTTATATCATGATAAATGTTTATTATTTATGCTAGAATTGTATTAACCGGAAACTTAATACATGTGTGAATACATAGACAAACAGTATGTCACTAGTATGCCTCTACTTGACTAGCTCATTGAATCAAAGATGGTTAAGTTTCCTAGCCATACACATGAGTTGTCATTTGATTAACGGGGTCACATCAATAGAGAATGATATGATTAACTTGACCCATTCCGTTAGCATAGCACTTGATCGTTTAGTTTGTTGCTATTGCTTTCTTCATGACTTATACATGTTCTTATGACTATGAGATTATGCAACTCCCGTTTACCGGAGGAACACTTTGTGTGCTATCAAACGTCACAACGTAACTGGGTGATTATAAAGGTGCTCTACAGGTGTCTCCGAAGGTACTTGTTGGGTTGGCGTATTTCGAGATTAGGATTTGTCACTCCGATTGTCGGAGAGGTATCTCTGGGCCCACTCGGTAATGCACATCACTATAAGCCCTGCAAGCATTGCAACTAATGAGTTAGTTGCGGGATGATGTGTTACGGAACGAGTAAAGAGACTTGCCAGTAACGAGATTGAACTAGGTATTGAGATACCGACGATCGAATCTCGGGCAAGTAACATACCGATGACAAAGGGAACAACGTATGTTGTTATGCGGTTTGACCGATAAAGATCTTCGTAGAATATGTAGGAGTCAATATGAGCATCCAGGTTCCGCTATTGGCTATTGACCGGAGACGTGTCTCGGTCATGTCTGCATAGTTCTCGAACCCGTAGGGTCCGCATGCTTAAAGTTCGATGACAGTTATATTATGAGTTTATGTGTTTTGATGTACCGAAGGAGTTCGGAGTCCCGGATGAGATCGGGACATGACGAGGAGTCTCGAAATGGTCGAGAAGTAAAGATCGATATATCGGACGACTATATTCAGACATCGGAAAGGTTTCGAGTGACTCGGGTATTTTCGGGAGTACCGGGGAGTTACGGGAATTCGTATTAGGCCTTAATGGGCCATACGGAAAGGAGAGAAAGGCCTCAAAGGGTGGACGCACCCCTCCCCATGGGCTGGTCCGAATTGGACTAGGGAGGGGGGCGCCCCCTTCCTTCCTTCTCCTTTTCCCTTCCCTTTCCATCCCTCCTACTCCTACTACTTGGAAGGGCTCCTAGTTCGACTAGGAAAGGGGGAATCCTACTCCCGGTGGGAGTAGGACTCCCCTAGGGCGCGTCATAGAGAGGGTCGGCCCTCCCCTCCTCCACTCCTTTATATACAGGGGTAGGGGGCACCCCAAAGACACAACAATTGATCTCTTGATCTCTTAGCCGTGTTCGGTGCCCCCTCCATCATAATCCACCTCGATCATAATCCACCTCGATCATATCGTAGCGGTGGTTAGGTAGAACATCATCATCGTCACCACGCCGTCGTGCTGAAACTCTCCCTCAACACTCGGCTGGATCGGAGTTCGAGGGACGTCATCGACTTGAACGTGTGCAGAACTCGGAGGTGTCGTGCGTTCGGTACTTGATCGGTCGGATCGTGAAGACGTACGACTACATCAACCGCGTTGTGCTAACGCTTCCGCTTTTGGTCTACGAGGGTACGTGGACAACACTCTCCCCTCTCGTTGCTATGCATCACCATGATCTTGCGTGTGCGTAGGAATTTTTTTGAAATTACTACGTTCCCCAACAGTGGCATCCGAGCCAGGTTTTATGCGTTGATGTAATATGCACGAGTAGAACACAAATGAGTTGTGGGCGATATAAGTCATACTGCTTACCAGCATGTCACACTTTGGTTCGGCGATATTGTTGGATGAAGCGCCCCGGACCGACATTACGCGTACGCTTACGCGAGACTGGTTTTACCGTCGTGCTATACACACAGGTGACTAGCGGGTGTCAGTTTCTCCAACTTTAGTTGAACCGAGTGTGGCTACGCCCGGTCCTTGAGAAGGTTAAAACAACACAAACTTGACAAACTATCGTTGTGGTTTTGATGCGTAGGTAAGAACGGTTCTTGCCCAGCCCTTAGCAGCCACGTAAAACTTGCAACAACAAAGTAGAGGACGTTTAACTTGTTTTTGCAGGGCATGTTGTGATGTGATATGGTCAAGACGTGATGAGATATAAGTTGTTGTATAAGATGATCATGTTTTGTTGAAGTTATCGGCAACTGGCAGAAGCCTTATGGTTGTCTCTTTATTGCATAAGATGCAAGCGCCAAATAATTGCTTTACTTTATCGCTATGTGATAGCAATAGTTGGCGAGACGACCATGTGACGACACATTGATATAGATCAAGATGATGGAGATGATGGTGTCATGCCGGTGACGATGGAAATCATGATGATGCTTTGGAGATGGAGATCAAAGGCACAAGATGATGATGGCCATATCATGTCACATATTTTGATTGCATGTGATGTTTATCTTTTATGCATCATATTTTGCTTTGATTGACGGTAGCACTATAAGATGATCTCTCACTAAATTTCAAGATAAAAGTGTTCTCCCTGAGTATGCACCATTTCCAAAGTTCGTCGTGCCCAGACACCACGTGATGATCGGGTGTGATAAGCTCTACGTCCATCTACAACGGGTGCAAGCCAGTTTTGCACACGCAGAATACTCGGGTTAAACTTGACGAGCCTAGCATATGCAAATATGGCCTCAGAATACCGGAGACTGAAAGGTCGAGCGTGAATCATATAGTAGATATGATCAACGTAATGATGTTCACCATTGAAAACTACTCGATATCACGTGATGATCGGTTATGGTTTAGTTGATATGGATCACGTGATCACTTAGATGATTAGAGAGATGTCTATATAAGTGGGAGTTCTTAAGTAATATGATTAATTGAACTTAAATTTATCATGAACTTAGTCCTGGTAGTATTAGCATATCTATGTTGTAGATCAATAGCTCGCGTTTAGCTCCTCTGTTTTATTTTTGATATGTTCCTAGAGAAACTAAGTTGAAAAATGTTAGTAGCAATGATGCGGATTGGAACCGTGATCTGAGGATTATCCTCATTGCTGCACAGAAGAATTATGTCCTTGATGCACCGCTAGGTGACATGCCTATTGCAGGAGCAGATGCAGACGTCATGAACGTTTGGCTAGCTCAATATGATGACTACTTGATAGTTTAGTGCACCATGCTTAACATCTTAGAATCGGGATTTCAAAGATGTTTTGAATGTCATGGACCATATGAGATGTTCCAGGAGTTGAAGTTAATATTTCAAGCAAATACCCGAGTTGAGAGATATGAAGTCTCCAACAAGTTTTTATAGCTAAAAGATGGAGGAGAATAGCTCAAGCAATGAGCATGTGCTCAGATTGTCTGGGTACTACCATCACTTGAATCAAGTGGGAGTTAATCTTCCAGATAAAATAGTGATCGACAGAATTCTCTAGTCACTATCACCAAGTTAGTATAACTTCGTGATGAACTATAGTATGCAAGGGATGACGTAAATGATTCCCGATCTTTTCATGATGATGAAATCGATGAAGGTAGAAATCAAGAAAGAGCATCAAGTGTTGATGATTAACAAGACCACTAGTTTCAAGAAAAGGGAAAGGGAAAGAAATGGAACTTCAAGAAGAACGGCAAGCAAATTGCTGCTCAAGTGAAGAAGCCCAAGTCTGGACCTAACCCTAAGACTAAGTTCTTCTACTGCAAAGGAACTGGTCACTGGAAGCGGAACTGCCCCAAGTAATTGGCAGATAAGAAGGATGGCAAAGTGAACATAGGTATATTTGATATACATGTTATTGATGTGTAATTTACTAATTTTTATAGCAACCCCTTAGTATTTGATACTAGTTTAGTTGCTAAGATTAGTAACTCGAAACGGGAGTTGCAGAATGAACAGAGACTAGTTAAGGGTGAAGTGATGATGTGTATTGGAAATGGTTCCAAGATTGATATGATCATCATCGCACACTCCCTATACTTTCGGGATTAGTGTTAAACCTAAAATAAATGTTATTTAGTGTTTGCGTTGAGCATGAATATGATTGGATCATGTTTATTGCAATATGGTTATTCATGTAAGTTAGAGAATAATTGTCGTTCTGTTTACATATCTGGGCTCATCATCGCTTCCTCATAGTTCGTAGGCTCGTCATGGTCAAGTATCATGACCTCCAGAACAGGATTACCGTACCACTCTGGTGCGGATCTCACTCTGGTTTACCTACGAGGTTCGTTAGTAACTTGATCTGAAGTTACATGATCATCATCATTAGCTTCCTCACTAATTGGTGTAGTAGTCGCAGGAACAGATTTCTGTGATGAACTACTTTCCAATAAGGGAGCAGGTACAGTTACCTCATCAAGTTCTACTTTCCTCCCAGTCACTTCTTTCGAGAGAAACTCCTTCTCTAGAAAGGATCCATTCTCAGCAATGAATATCTTGCCTTCGGATCTGTGATAGAAGGTGTACCCAACATTTTCTTTTGGGTATCCTATGAAGATGCACTTCTCCGATTTGGGTTTGAGCTTATCAGGTTGAAACTTTTTCACATAAGCATTGCAACCTCAAACTTTAAGAAACGACAGCTTAGGTTTCTTACCAAACCATAGTTGATACGGTGCCGTCTCAACGGATTTAGATGGTGCCCTATTTAACGCGAATGTAGTTGTCTCTAATGCATAACCTCAAAAGGATAGTGGTAAGTCGGTAAGAGACATCATAGATCGTGCCATATCTAATAAAGTACGGTTACGACGTTCGGACACACCATTACACTGTGGTGTTCCAGGTGGCGTGAGTAGTAAAACTATTTCACATTGTTTTAACTGAAACCCAAACTCGTAACTCAAATATTTTACTTCTGCGATCATATCGTAGAAACTTTTATTTTTGTTACGATGATTCTCCACTTCACTCTGAAATTCTTTGAACTTTTCAAATGTTTCAGACTTGTGTTTCATCAAGTAGATATACTCATATCTGCTCAAATCATCTGTGAAGATCAGAAAATAATGATACCTGCCGCGAGCCTCAATATTCATCGGACCAGATACATCAGTATGTATGATTTCCAACAAATCTGTTGCTCGCTCCATTGTTCCGGAGAACGGAGTCTTAGTCATCTTGCCCATGAGGCATGGTTCGCAAGCATCAACTGATTCATAATCAAGTGATTCCAAAAGTCCATCAGCATGGATTTTCTTCCTGCGCTTTACACCAATATGACCTAAACGGTAGTGCCACAAATAAGTTGCACTATCATTATTAACTGTGCATCTTTTGGCTTCAATATTATAAAAATGTGTATCACCACGATCGAGATCCAACAAACCATTTTCATTGGGTGTATTGATGTCTACTACACAACCTTCTTCTTGTAGACGTTGTTGGGCCTCCAAGTGCAGAGGTTTGTAGGACAGTGGCAAATTTCCCTCAAGTGGATGACCTAAGGTTTATCAATCCATAGGAGGCGTAGGATGAAGATGGTCTCTCTCAAGCAACCCTGCAACCAAATAACAAAGAGTCTCTTGTGTCCCCAACACACCCAATACAATGGTAAATTGTATAGGTGCACTAGTTCGGCGAAGAGATGGTGAAACAAGTGGTATATGGATGGTGGATAAAGGTATTTGTAATCTAAAATAATAAAAACAGCAAGGTAGCAAGTGATAAAAGTGAGCGTAAACGGTATTGCAATGCTAGGAAACAAGGCCTAGGGTTCATACTTTCACTAGTGTAAGTCCTCTCAACAATACTAACATAATTGGATCACATAACTATCCCTCAACATGCAACAAAGAGTCACTCCAAAGTCACTAATAGCAGAGAACGAACGAAGAGATTATGGTAGGGTACGAAACCACCTCAAAGTTATTCTTTCCAATCAATCTGTTGGGCTATTCCTATAAGTGTCACAAACAGCCCTAGTGTTCGTACTAGAATAACACCTTAAGACACAAATCAACCAAAACCCTAATGTCACCTAGATACTCCAATGTCACCTCAAGTATCCGTGGGTATGATTATACAATATGCATCACACAATCTCAGATTCATCTATTCAACCAACACATAGAACCTCAAAGAGTGCCCCAAAGTTCCTAGCGGAGAATCACGACGAAAACGTGTGCCAACCCCTATGCATAGGTTCCCAATGTCACGAAACCCACAAGTTGATCACCTCAACATACATCAAGTGGCACATGGTATCCCATTGTCACCACAGATATCCACGGCAAGACATACATCAAGTGTTCTCAAGTCTTTAAAGACTCAATCCGATAAGATAACTTCAAAGGGGAAACTCAGTTCATTACACGAGAGAAGAGGGGGAGGAGAAACATAAGATCCAACTATAATAGCAAAGCTCGCGATACATCAAGATCGTGCCAAATCAAGAACACGAGAGAGAGAGATCAAACACATAGCTACTGGTACATACCCTCAGCCCCGAGGGAGAACTACTCCCTCCTCGTCATGGAGAGCACCGGGATGATGAAGATGGCCACCGGAGAAGGATTGCCCCCTCCGGGAGGGTGCCAGAACGGGTCTAGATTGGTTTTCGGTGGCTACGGAGGCTTCTGGCGGCAGAACTCCCGATCTATTGTGCGTTCTGCAAGTTTTAGGTCACGTAGGTATATATGGGTGCAGGAGGTACATCAGGGGAGCCACGAGGGCCCCACGAGACAGGGGGCGCGCCCTAGGGGGGGCGCCCCCACCCTCGTGATCACCTCATTCCTTCCTTGACGTGGGGTCCAAGTCCATCAGGTGTGTTTCCTTCCAAAAATAACTTCTCCAGTTGATTTCGTTCCGTTTGGACTCCGTCTGATATTCCTTTTCTTCAAAACACTGAAATAGGCATAAAACAGCAAATCTGGGTTGGGCCTCTGGTTAATAGGTTAGTCCCAAAAGTAATATAAAAGCGGAAAATAAAGCCCAACATTGCCCAAAACAGTAGATAATATAGCATGGGGCAATCCAAAATTATAGATACGTTATAGATATTGCACACCCAAGCTTACTTCCTGCTCGTCCTCGAGTAGGTAAATGATAAAAAAGATAATTTTTGATGTGGAATGCTAGTTGGCATAATTTCAATGTAATTCTTCTTACTTGTGATATGAATATTCAGATTTGAAAGATTCAAGACAAAAGTTCATATTGACATAGAAATAATAATACTTCAAGCACACTAACTAAGCAATTATGTCTTCTCAAAATAACATGGCCAAAGAAATTTATCTCTACAAAATCATAAAGTCTGGCTATGCTCCATCTTCACCACACAAAATATTTAAATCATGCACAACCCCGATGACAAGCCAAACAATTGTTTCATACTTTTGATGTTCTCAAACTTTTTCAATCTTCACGCAATACATGAGCATGAGCCATGGACATAGCACTATGGGTGGAATAGAATGGTGGTTGTGGAGAAGACAAAAAAGGAGAAGATAGTCTCACATCGACTAGGCATATCAACGGGCTATGAAGATGCCCATCAATAGATATCAATGTGAGTGAGTAGGGATTGCCATGCAACAGATGCACTAGAGCTATAAATGTATGAAAGCTCAACAAAAGAAACTAGTGGGTGTGCATCCAACTCGCTTGCTCATGAAGACCTAGGGCATTTTTGAGGAAGCCCATCATTGGAATATACAAGCCATGTTCTATAATGTAAAATTCCCACTAGTATGTGAAAGTGACAGCATAGGAGACTCTCTATCATGAAGATCATGGTGCTACTTTGAAGCACAAGTGTGGTAAAAGGATAGTAGCATTGTCCGTTCTCTCTTTTTCTCTCATTTTTTTATTTTTATATTTGGGCCTCTTTGGCCTCTTTTCTCTTCTTTTTTTAATTTTTGTCCGGAGTCTCATCTCGACTTGTGGGGGAATCATAGTCTCCATCATCCTTTCCTCACTGAGACATTGCTCTACTAATGATGATCATCACACTTTTATTTTTCTTACAACTCAAGAATTACAACTAGATACTTAGAACAAGATATGACTCTATATGAATGCCTCCGGCGGTGTACGGGGATGTGCAATGATGCATGAGTGAAATGTATGGAAGAATTATAAACGGTGGCTTTGCCACAAATATGATGTCAACTACATGATCATGCAAAGCAATATGACAAGGGTGGAGCATGTCATAATAACGGAACGGTGGAAAGTTGCATGGCAATATATCTCGGAATGGCTATGGAAATGCCATGATAGGTAGGTATGGTGGCTATTTTGAGGAAGGTATATGGTGGGTGTATGATACCGACGAAAGGTGCGCGGTATTAGAGAGGCTAGCAAAGGTGGAAGGGTGAGAGTGCGTATAATCCATGGACTCAACATTAGTCATAAAGAACTCATATACTTACTGCAAAAATCTACAAGTTATCAAAGCAAAGTATTACGCGCATGCTCCTAGGGGGATAGATTGGTAGGAAAAGACCATCGCTCGTCCCCGACCGCCACTCATAAGGAAGACAATCAATAAATAAATCATGCTCCGACTTCATCACATAACGGTTCACCATACGTGCATGCTACGGGAATCACAAACTTCAACACAAGTATTTCTCAAATTCATAACTACTCAACTAGCATGACTCTAATATTACCATCCTCATATCTCAAAACAATCATCAAGTATCAAACTTCTCTTAGTATTCAACACACTCATAAGAGAATTTTTATTATTCTTGAATACCTAGCATATTAGGATTTTAAGAAAATTACCATGCTATTTAAGACTCTCAAAATAATATAAGTGAAGCACGAGAGTTCATCTATTTCTTTAAAATAAAACTACGCTCTAAAAAGTATAAGTGAAGCGCTAGAGCAAACGACAAACTACTCCGAAAGATAAAAGTGAAGATCAATGAGTAGTTGAATAATTATGCAACTATGTGAAGACTCTCTAACATTTAATAATTTCAGATCTTGGTATTCTATTCAAACAGAAATCAAAGCAAAATAAAATGACATTCTAAGAATGGAAAACATCATGTGAAGAAGCAAAAACTTAAGATCAACCGATACTAACCGATAAATGTTGAAGAAGAAAGGTGGGATGCCAACCGGGGCATCCCCAAGCTTAGATGCTTGAGACTTCTTGAAATATTATATTAGGGTGCCTTGGGCATCCCCAAGCTTGAGCTTTTCTGTCTCCTTAATTCCTCTCATATCAAGGTCTCCCTAAATCTCAAAAGCTTCATCCACACAAAACTCAACAAGGACTCGTGAGATAAGTTAGTATTAACCATTGCCAAAACCTTATCATACTCTACTGTAGCAAATCACTAAAATTATTATTCAACATTGCAATAAATTCCTCTGCATATTTAATAGTCCTATCCTCAAATAGAATCATTAAAGAAGCAAACATATGCAAACAATGCAAACATAACAGCAATCTGCCTAAACAGGATAGTCTGTAAAGAATGTTGCAACATCCATACTTCCCTAGCTCCAAAAATTATGAAATAAAATTCCCACTGTAGTAAATTTATCAGAGCTTAACATGCAAAAGGTTTCAACATTTTATCACGTTCTGACTTTTCTAGGGAATTATTGCAACAGTGGTAAACTTTCTGTTTTCAAACAGCAACATGTATACTTGTAACATAGGCATAGTAAAGGCTATCAATGCCACTTTTATTGAAATAAAAGATGCAAAACATTGTTCTAAATAACAGCAAGCAAATCCTAACAAAATAAATTGACGCTCCAAGCAAAACACATATCATGTGGCGAATAAAAATATAGCTCCAAGTAAAGTTACCGATGAACGAAGACGAAAGAGGGGATGCCTTCCGGGGCATCCCCAAGCTTAGGCTCTTGGCTATCCTTGAATATTACCTTGGGGTGCCTCGGCCATCCCCAAGTTTATGCTCTTGCCACTCCTTATTCCATAGTCCATCGAATCCTTGCCCAAAACTTGAAAACTTCACAACACAAAACTTAACAGAAAACTCGTAAGCTCCATTAGCGAAAGAAAATAAATCACCACTTCAAGGTAATGTAATGAACTCATTATTTATTTATATTGGTGTTAAACCTACTGTATTACAACTTCTCTATGGTTTATAAACTATTTTACTAGCCATAGATTCATCAAAATAAGTAAACAACACATGAAAAATAGAATCTGTCAAAAACAGAACAGTCTGTAGTAATCTGGATCAAACGTATACTTCTGGAACTCATAAAATTCTAAAATAAATTGCTGGACCTGAGTAATTTATCTATTAATCATCTTAAAAAAGAATTAACTAAATATCACTCTCCAAATAAAAATGGCAGCAATTCTCGTGAGCGCTAAAGTTTCTGTTTTTGACAGCATGATCAACAAGACTTTCCCAAAGTCTTCCCAAAGGTTCTACTTGGCACAAACACTAATTAAAAGCATAAAACCACATATAAGTAGAGGCTAGATGAATTATTTATTACTAAACAGGAATAAAAAGCAAGGAAAAAATAAAATTGTGTTGCCTCCCAACAAGCGCTATCGTTTAACGCCCTAGCTAGGCATGATGATTTCAATGATGCTCACATAAAAGATAATAATTGAAATATAAAGAGAGCATCATGAAGAATATGACTAGAACATTTAAGCCTAACCCACTTCCTATGCATAGGGATTTTGTGAGCAAACAACTTGTGGGAACAACAATTAACTTGCATAGGAAGGTAAAACAAGCGTAACTTCAAAACTTTCAGCACATAGAGAGGAAACTTGATATTATTGCAATTCCTAAAAGCATATATTCCTCCCTCATAATAATTGTCAGTAGCATCATGAATGAATTCAACAATATAACCAGCACCTAAAGCATTCTTTTCATGATCTATAAGCATATAGATTTTATTACTCTCCACACAAGCAAAATTCTTCTCATTCGGAATAGTGGGAGCATCAAAAGAGACTCGAATACTATTAATTGTTTCCACATTAAAAGAGTAATGTTCAGAGAAAGGGTACTCATAATCATGACAAGTTTTATAAATATAATCATCACTACTCTTTATAACATAAGTTTCATCACAATAATCATCATAAGTAGCAACTTTGTTCTCATCATAATCAATTGAAACCTCTTCCGAAATAGTGGATACATCACTAAATAAAGTCATGACCTCTCCAAATCCACTTTCATCAATATAATCATCATAGGTAGAAGGCATGCTATCATCATAACAACTTTGCATATCAAAACTTGGAAGACTAAAAATATCACCATTATTAAACATAGCATCCCCAAGCTTGGGACAAACATTAATTACAGCAAATATATTCTCAAATATGTCATCCTTATCAAACATAGCTTCCCCAAGCTTGGGCCTTTTCGTATCGTAAGCATAATCACTCTCATAATTAATAGTATGAATAGCACCAATGGTATAGCAATTATAGTATTCTTCCAAGCAAGTGCCAAAAAGATTTTCAAGATCATAAGGAGTATCATTATCTTCCCAATCATAATCATCACAACAAGCAATAGGCATAACGAGATCATCATCAAGTGTATCATCTTCATTTTCATGAGGCACAACAATAATAGGAGCAACTTTATTTGGAAGAGATAGCTTTTTACCTCTCTTCCTTTTTCTTTTCTTCTTCTTCAGCACATCATGTGTGGGTTCAATCCTCTTTTTGGAGCTCCTTATTGATGAGATTGGTTGAATAGAAGGCTCCTCCTCGTTACCTGATTCATTATAAGAAATAATAGGAGGATATTGGGAAGTCTCTTCCCTTTCATTAGTATTCTCTTCATCTTCTATTTGTTTTCTTTTCTTTATATAATTGGCAATATAAGGATTTTCAATGCAATTCACCGCACAATACATATAAATCTTCTCTAGATCAAAAATGAAGAACTCTATCAAGATTAAATTTTGGAATACGCTTAGTTATACGTTTCATTTCTTCGTAACCCAAAAGAAGGCTAAGCTCTTTATGATGCTCAAGGGTAATCAAATTATCATAATGTTTGGACACGACTTGATCATGAAACAAATAGCATTGGAGCTTTAAATGACCATGTTCATTGCAAAGTTCACAAGGGGCGCGAAAAATATTGAATTTTTCAGCACAATCATCAAGACTTTCTTGCAACAATTTAGTTTCTAAGTACTTATGCCTCTTGCAATATCTATCTTCCCTATTTGGTGTGTACTTGCAAACCCAGTCTACTCCACAAAAATTGACATGTTTATAGGAGGCATTTTCATCATAACTCGTGCAATCATCATTAGCATCATGGATATTCAAAGAATTTGTACTAACAACATTGCAATCATGCTCATCATTAAAATATTTAGTGCCAAACATTTTATAGATTTCTTCTTCTAGCACTTGAGCACAATTATCCTTCCCATCATACTCACGAAAGATATTTAAAAGGTGAAGCGTATGAGACAAACTCAATTCCATTTTTTATAGTTTTCTTTTATAAACTAAACTAGTGATAAAACAAGAAACTAAAAGACTCGATTGCAAGATCTAAAGATATACCTTCAAGCACTCACCTCCCCGGCAACGGCGCCAGAAAGAGCTTGATGTCTACAACACAACCTTCTTCTTGTAGACATTGTTGGGCCTCCAAGTGCAGAGGTTTGTAGGACAGTAGCAAATTTCCCTCAAGTGGATGACCTAAGGTTTATCAATCCGTAGGAGGCGTAGGATGAAGATGGTCTCTCTCAAGTAACCCTGCAACCAAATAACAAAGAGTCTCTTGTGTCCCCAACACACCCAATACAATGGTAAATTGTATAGGTGCACTAGTTCGGCAAAGAGATGGTGAAACAAGTGGTATATGGATGGTAGATAAAGGTATTTGTAATCTGAAATAATAAAAACAGCAAGGTAGCAAGTGATAAAAGTGAGCGTAAACGGTATTGCAATGCTAGGAAACAAGGCCTAGGGTTCATACATTCACTAGTGTAAGTCCTCTCAACAATTCTAACCTAATTGGATCACATAACTATCCCTCAACATGCAACAAAGAGTCACTCCAAAGTCACTAATAGCGGAGAACGAACGAAGCGATTATGGTAGGGTACGAAACCACCTCAAAGTTATTCTTTCCAATCAATCTGTTGGGCTATTCCTATAAGTGTCACAAACAGCCCTAGAGTTCATACTAGAATAACACCTTAAGACACAAATCAACCAAAACCCTAATGTCACCTAGATACTCCAATGTCACCTCAAGTATCCGTGGGTATGATTATACGATATGCATCACACAATCTCAGATTCCTCTATTCAACCAACACATAAAACCTCAAAGAGTGCCCCAAGGTTCCTACCGGAGAATCACGACGAAAATGTGTGCCAACCCCTATGCATAGGTTCCCAACGTCACGAAACCCGCAAGTTGATCACCTCAACATACATCAAGTGGCACATGGTATCCCATTGTCACCACAGATATCCACGGCAAGACATACATCAAGTGTTCTCAAGTCTTTAAAGACTCAATCCGATAAGATAACTTCAAAGGGGAAACTCAATTCATTACACGAGAGAAGAGGGGGAAGAGAAACATAAGATCCAACTATAATAGCAAAGCTCGCGATACATCAAGATCGTGCCAAATCAAGAACACGAGAGAGAGAGAGAGATCAAACACATAGCTACTGGTACATACCCTCGGCCCCGAGGGAGAACTACCCCTCCTCGTCATGGAGAGCACCGGGATGATGAAGATGGCCACCGGAGAAGGATTGCCCCCTCCGGGAGGGTGCCAGAACGGGTCTAGATTGGTTTTTGGTGGCTACGGAGGCTTCTGGCGGCAGAACTCCTGATCTATTGTGCGTTCTGCAAGTTTTAGGTCACGTAGGTATATATGGGTGCAGGAGGTACGTCAGGGGAGCCACGAGGGCCCCACGAGATAGGGGGGCGCGCCCTCCCAGGGTGCGCCCCCACCCTCGTGAGCATCTCGTTCCTTCCTTGACGTGGGGTCCAAGTCCATCAGGTGTGTTTCCTTCCAAAAATAACTTCTCCAGTTGATTTCGTTCCGTTTCGACTCCGTCTGATATTCCTTTTCTTCAAAACACTGAAATAGGCATAAAACAACAAATTTGGGCTGGGCCTCCGGTTAATAGGTTAGTCCCAAAAGTAATATAAAAGCGGAAAATAAAGCCCAATATTGCGCAAAACAGTAGATAATATAGCATGGAGCAATCAAAAATTATAGATACGTTGGAGACGTATCATGTATGACCATAGAAGGTTTTATTCTCCACGGAATGGCTTGAGGCCATGAAATCTGAGATGAGATCCATGTATAAGAACAAAGAATGGACTTTGATTGACTTGCCCATTGATCGGTGAGCCATTGAGATTAAATGGATCTTCAAGAGGAAGACGGACACTGATAGTAGTGTTACTATCTACAAAGCTAGAATTGTCGCAAAAAGGTTTTCGACAAGTTCAAGGTGTTGACTACGATGAGAGTTTCTCACTCGTATTTATGCTTAAGTCTGTCCGAATCATGTTAGCAATTGCCACATTTTATGAAATCTGGCAAATGGATAAACAAAACTGCATTCCTTAATGGATTTATTAAAGAAGAGTTGTATATGGTGCAACCAGAAGGTTTTGTCAATCCTAAAGGTACTAACAAAATATGCAAGCTCCAGCGATCCATCTATGGACTGGTGCAAGCATCTCGGAGTTGGAATATACGCTTTGATAAGTTGATCAAAGCATATAGTTTTATACAGACTTGCGGTGAAGCCTATATTTACAAGAAAGTGAGTGGGAGCACTACAACATTTCTGATAAGTATATGTGAATGACATATTGTTGATCGGAGATAATGTAGAATTATTCTGCAAAGCATGAAGGAATATTTGAAAGGAGTTTTTCAAAGAAAGACCTCGGTGAAGCTGCTTACATATTGAGCATCAAGATCTATAGAGATAGATCAAGACGCTTGATAAGTTTTTCAATGAGTACATACCTTGAGAAGATTTTGAAGTAGTTCAAAATGGAACAGTCAAAGAAGGAGTTCTTGCCTGTGTTACAAGGAGTGAAGTTGAGTAAGACTCAAAACCCGACCACGGCAGAAGATAGAGAGAGAATGAAAGTCATTCCCTATGCCTCAGCCATAGGTTCTATAAAGTATGCCATGTTGTGTACCAGACCAATTGTATACCCTGCCCTGAGTTTGGCAAGGGAGTACAATAATGATCTAGGAGTAGATCACTAGACATTGGTCAAAATTATCCTTAGTGGAATAAGGATATGTTTCTCGATTATGGAGGTGACAAAAGGTTCGTCGTAAAGAGTTACGTCGATGCAAGTTTTGACACTAATCCAGATGACTCAAAGTCTCAATCTGGATACATATTGAAAGTGGGAGAAATTAGCTAGAGTAGCTCCGTGTAGAGCATTGTTGACATAGAAATTTGCAAAATACATATGGATCTGAATGTGGCAGACCCGTTGACTAAACTTCCCTCACAAGTAAAACATGATCACACCTTAGTACTCTTTGGGTATTAATCACATAGCAATGTGAACTAGATTATTGACTCTAGTAAACCCTTTGGGTGTTGGTCACATGACGATGTGAACTATGGGTGTTAATCACATGGTAATGTGAACTATTGATGTTAAATCACAAGGCGATGTGAACTAGATTATTGACTCTAGTGCAAGTGGGAGATTGAAGGAAATATGCCCTAGAGGCAATAATAAAGTTATTGTTTATTTCCTTATATCATGATAAATGTTTATTATTCATGCTAGAATTGTATTAACCGGAAACATAATACATGTGTGAATACATAGACAAACAATAGGTCACTAGTATGCCTCTACTTGACTAGCTCGTTGAATCAAAGATGGTTAAGTTTTCTAGCCATAGACATGAGTTGTCATTTGATTAACGGGGTCACATCATTAGAGAATGATGTGATTGACTTGACCCATTCCATTAGCATAGCACTTGATCGTTTAGTTTGTTGCTATTGCTTTCTTCATGACTTATACATGTTCCTACGACTATAAGATTATGCAACTCCCGTTTACCGGAGGAACACTTTGTGTGCTACCAAACGTCACAACGTAACTGGGTGATTATAAAGGTGCTCTACAGGTGTCTCCGAAGGTACTTGTGGGTTGGCGTATTTCGATATTAGTATTTGTTACTCCAATTGTCGGAGAGGTATCTCTGGGCCCACTCGGTAATGCACATCACTATAAGCCTTGCAAGCATTGCAACTAATGAGTTAGTTGCGGGATGATGTGTTACGGAATGAGTAAAGAGACTTGCCGGTAACGAGATTGAACTAGGTATTGAGATACCGACGATCGAATCTCGGGCAAGTAACATACCGATCACAAAGGGAACAACGTATGTTGTTATGCGGTTTGACCGATAAAGATCTTCGTAGAATATGTAGGAGCCAATATGAGCATCCAGGTTCCGCTATTGGTTATTGACCGGAGACGTGTCTCGGTCATGTCTACATAGTTCTCGAACCCGTAGGGTCCGCACGCTTAAAGTTCGATGACGGTTATATTATGAGTTTATGTGTTTTGATGTACCGAAGGAGTTCGGAGTCCCGAATGAGATCGGGGACATGATGAGGAGTCTCGAAATGGTCGAGAAGTAAAGATCAATATATTGGACGACTATATTCGGACATCAGAAAGGTTCCGAGTGATTCGGGTATTTTCGGGAGTTACGGGAATTCGTGTTGGGCCTTAATGGGCCATACGGGAAAGGAGAGAAAGGCCTCAAAGGGTGGACGCACCCCTCCGCATGGGCTGGTCCGAATTGGACTAGGGAGGGGGGGCGCCCCCTTCCTTCCTTCTCCTTTTCCCTTCCCTTTCCATCCCTCCTACTCCTACTACTTGGAAGGGCTCCTAGTTCTACTAGGAAAGGGGGGATCCTACTCCCGGTGCGAGTAGGACTCCCCTAGGGCGCGCCATAGAGAGGGTCGGCCCTCCCCCTCCTCCACTCCTTTATATACGGGGGCAGGGGCACCCCAAAGACACAACAATTGATCTCTTGATCTCTTAGCCGTGTGCGGTGCCCCCCTCCACCATAATCCACCTCGATCATATCGTAGCGGTGCTTAGGCGAAGCCCTGCGTCGGTAGAACATCATCATCGTCACCACGCCGTCGTGCTGACGAAACTCTCCCTCAACACTCGGCTGGATCGGAGTTCGAGGGACGTCATCGAGTTGAACGTGTGCAGAACTCGGAGGTGCCGTGCGTTCGGTACTTGATCGGTCGGATCGTGAAGACGTATGACTACATCAACCGCGTTGTGCTAACGTTTCCGCTTTCGTCTACGAGGGTACATGGACAACACTCTCCTCTCTCGTTGCTATGCATCACCATGATCTTGTGTGTGCGTAGGAATTTTTTTTGAAATTACTACGTTCCCCAACACAACAACATTGTAGATGATACGACCAGTTTCAATTGTAGTCGGACCAATGACAACGACGACGTACAAGCTACCCACCAGGATCAAGTTATCGTTGTTCCATTAGTTACTGTTAAGAATGTATATGTGCCAAACTATACTGCCGTTGATAAACAGTACACAAAAAAGATTGCAGAATTTGTTGAAGTTACATGCATGCATATTATGGTATTGACAGAGACACACTTGTTTAAGAAAGAGGGAAATGAGATGTTGGTCGTGCACGCATTACGTGGGGAGAAGTACATGTGCGTACAGCCATGCATGCATAAGAAACTTGAAGCCTTAAGTTACGATGGTGGAGCTAACATGGCCAGACACGTCGATGGAGATAATTTGGAAGGATTTCAGTTTGAGTATTACGAGAAGATATCATCACGTTGGTTCAAACGGAAAAGGAGCAGCAGTCGTTGTATACTATTTCTATTTCTGCCATGTAAAGAGTTTGCACGAGGGAAGACATGTAAATTTCTATTTCTATTTCATTTCTGCCTGACAACATTTTCATGGAAGTATAGGCACAATCTCTAATTTCAGCCCACGTTCTCCGCCCGTCTCTCTCGATCGATCGGCACCAGGCCCGACGGGCCACAATGCTCCCTCTCGCGTGGCAAAGGAAGAAGGAAGCTCCATATCCAAACAGATCCAAGTAGGAAGTAGACATGTTGATCATCAATCCATTCACGTCAAGTATCAACACTGATGTTTAAAAGAACACTGCGGTAAATTTCATATGAACATACGGGAAATCATGTGGAGCCAAAACGGAACACATTTGTACATATGGCGTTGGCAAAATACTGGCCTCTGCCACTACTTGTTACCTATATATATGGCCTCAGAACGTAAGTACTAGTGGCCTGCTACTATTAGTAAGTTTCACTGGCTAAAAATAATTAACCTCCGTCGAATTCCGTCAGTCTATCATCTCCTTCTACTCATCAATCTGGAAAGTAACAGATCCAGCCCCGGGCCAGGGGAGCTGCTACGGCCACAGCCGCAGCGAAGTCACTGCCTCCTCCTCCACCTCCGGGAAGAAGCCCCCGAACAGCGTCGCCGGCTGTATCGGCGCCATGAGCTCCGCCACCACCGCCGACGCCTCCACGGCAGCACGTTGCCGCCCCTCCTCACTCATCTGACAAAGAGTAGAGACGCATTCAGAAGCTCAGTATAGGAGGCAGGCACGGAGGACGCAGCGACGCAAATCACTCCTACCATACCATGTGGCGAAGGAAGCTGTTCTGCTCCTCCAGGATGTGCATCTGAATGACACACCAACAGATGAACAGAGCAGGATCATTCACAGTTGCTTGTCTGCATCTTAAATCATTCCGGTTCCCATACAATTACAGCTACGTACTTACCCTGTTGTGTGATTCGTCCAACTGCTCCTCCATCAGTTTATCCTGCACGCAAGAAAGCCATGTAACCATTCATTCAAACACTGACAGCTACAAGTGAGCCGAAGTGAATTTTGTGCAGGCCGTGGTGTGTATGTGTACCTTCATTTCACGGACTTTATCCAACGCGCATTCTAGCCGCTGCTCCAGATCACGGAGCTCCGCCGCGGTCGCGCCCGATGGCAGGTCTTCTCCGGTGTGCCTCTGCAGGGTGGCCTCGAGATGGTCATGCTCTCGCCTCAACCTTGCGATATCCGTCAACAGTTGCTGTGTGCAAGAATCACATATGTCGATCAGAATGCAATCATGCAGTTAACTCTCAGTGTACAAATTGTACTATGTAGTACATGACTAGATGTGCTTCCTTGTTTGTTAACCTGATGATCATGATGATTTGTGCCCTCATTCCCCTGCAACTGGTCGTTGGTGATGCTGTCGTAGCGCTGAATTAGCTCGGTCCAGCTGAATAGATGACAAGTGAAGTGTGTCATCACTAGACTATTATACATGCACGTGATCAGGTTTATGCATGATCCACAAGTTTCAGTCATCAGGTATCTCTTGTTTTAAGTTATGCTACGATTTCGCATGTACAAATGGAATGCCGGCGACGAGTACTCCCTCCGTGAAGAAATATAAGAGCGTTTAGATCACTAAAATAGTGATCTAAACGCTCTTATATTTGTTTATAGAGGGAGTATTTGTTTACTTTAACAGGTGGTGCTTATGTAAGGTTCAGAAACTAATCATGAATCGTAATCTGAAGACGCCATACGATTGGAATCAGAGGCAAGTTAAAACGCATGTCATTTGACCAACTTGAGCATGAAACACAGCCAGAGCATCCCAATACTGCAGCTACGTACGATGGCATGCCAAAGTTCGTTCTCATACTCTATTTTTTCTTTTTCTTTTTTTGAACGAAGACGCACGAAGCGTCCGGCTTTAAATTAATAAAGCCACAAGGCAGCATCCAACCAGGAATAATCCTCACAGATCTAACATCATAAGTTCAGTGGGCTCGCAGTCCCGGCAAAGTAGATACTGTTAGAAAACGTGAGGAAGAGAGAATGACCGAACAGTTTTCTGTATTGAGGAGGAGAGAGATATATACAAGGTTACATGGGCCTGGGCCTCACTCTAGACTATGGGCCTGGGTCTGTACAAGACAAACACAACATATATACTTAACACCCCCCTTCAAACTTAAGGTGGGTCAGGAGCATCTGATACACCAAGTTTGAGAGTGTGAAACCTATGCTGATCTCTAGTTTGTGCCTTGGTGAAGAAATTTGCGACTTGAAGCTCTGATGGGACATATTGTAACTTGACAGTGAATTGTTGACAATGAGATCGAGTGAAAAAGGCATCCACACCAATGTGTTTGGTCAACTCATGCTTGACTGGATCATTAGCAATCTGAATAGCAGCAGTGTTGTCACAAATAAGAGGTGTTGGTGTATGACATAAGACACCAAGATCATCCAATAGCCAGCGAAGCCATACAATCTCTGTTGTAGTAGTAGAAAGAGCCCTAAGCTCTGCCTCGGCGTTGGAGCGAGACACATCAGTTTGCTTCTTTGATTTCCATGCAATGAGAGATGTACCAAGAAATATGCAATAGCCAGTGACCGAGCGACGATCAATAGGATCACTCGCCCAAGTGGAATCAGAGTAAGCATGAAGCTGGAGCTGACTGGAATTAGCATAGAACAAGCGGCGAGATGTAGTTCCCCTTAAATACCTAAGGACTCGGAATAGGTGACCATGATGAACTGAGGTGGGAGCACAGACAAATTGACTGAGAATATGGACTGCATGTGCGATGTCAGGTCTGGTCACTGTGAGGTACACTAGACTGCCGACAATGTGACGATAGCGAGAGGGATCCTCAAGAGGAGTGCCATCAGTAGGACGCAACTGCAGATGAAGCTCCATAGGTGTAGCAGCAATGCGCGTGTCAGTGAGACCTGAGCAAAGAATCAAATCCTGAGTGTACTTTTGCTGGGAGATATAGTAACCATCATCAGTATGCTCGACCTCAATCCCGAGAAAATAGCTGAGAGACCCCAAATATGACATCTGGAATTGTGCACTCAATTTTTTCTTAACAAAATCAATATACCCAACATCATCTCCAGTGATCAACATGCCATCTACATAAAGTAGAAGCAATGTACGGCCATGCTCAGATGTATGAATGAAGAGTGCAGGGTCATGTTCACAAGGAGAAAAACCGGCAGCTTGAATCACAGAACTAAATCGCTCAAACCAAGCACGAGGGGCTTGCTTAAGCCCATAAAGAGCCTTTCGAAGACAAAAACATGACCTGATGGAACCTTGATACCTGGAGGTGGCTGCATATATACTTCCTCATGTAAATCACCATGAAGGAAGGCATTCTTCACATCCATGTGGGAAATTTTCCATGACTGAGTAGCAACCACAGCAATTAGAGTTCGAACTGAAGTCATGTGAGCAACAGGAGCAAATGTCTCATCATAATCTTTCCCATGAGACTGCCGAAAACCTCTTGCAACAAGGCGAGCCTTGTAGCGTTCCACAAAACCATTTGACTTGGTTTTAACCTTATACACCCATTTGCAAGTGATAGGGACTGAACGAGGAGGTAATGGTACCAAATCCCATGTACCAGTACGCTCTAAGGCTGCAAGCTCCTCAGACATAGCCAGTTGCCACTCAGGTGACACAACTGCCTCCTGATAGGTACTAGGCTCAGAAACAGCCCCTGCATATAAGTCCTTTTTGTATCGCGTTGCTAGAGAAGAGCCGTCAGTGCAAGGATCAGTAGTACTGGCTGGAGGAGTAGAAGACAAAGGCATAGATGACTGCGTGTCACATGGAACTTTAGAACGACGAGTGTAATGGAAAGTATTGACTGGAGGAGTAGAATAACGACGAGTGTAATGGAAAGGAAGACTATCTAGAGGTGGAGCTAGTGGAAGAGAGAAAGGAGCTGGTGAGGAAGGAGATGAAACATGTGGTGGAGATGGTTCTGATGTTAGGACAGAGGAAGGTTGTTCAGCTATGGACTCATCTAAAAAGATAGGTGGAAGTGAAAGAAACGAGGTAGACTCTAAAGAAGTTGAGGATGATGGTTTAGTGGAAGGGGAATAGAAGAAGGGTTGATCCTCAACAGAAGTGACATCGCGAGAAAAGCGAATGCGGCGAGCAGAAGAATCATAGCAACGGTAGCCCTTATGTTCAAGACTATATCCAAGGAAGACACACTGAGCAGACTGAGCAGTCAACTTGGTACGCTCACGAGGTGCTAAAAGAACATAATAAGTACAACCAAAGACACGGAGGTGGTCATACGTGGGAGGAGAACCAAACAAAACCTCACCAGGACACTTGCCTTCAAGGCGAGTAGAAGGTTGGAGATTGATAAGATAAACAGCAGTTGAGATAGCTTCACCCCAAAAATGAGTGGGGACAAAGGAAGAAATTAGAAGGGTACGAGCTGTCTCAACAATATGGCGATGCTTACGCTCAGCAACGCCATTCTGAGCATGGGCACCATGGCATGAAAGCTAAGGGAGAGTACCCTTAGATGAGAGAAACTCACAAAAAGCAGTAGATAGATACTCCCCTCGGAGTCAGAACGAAAAACACGAACAACACTGGAAAACTGAGTATGGACCATATGTACAAAAGCCTTATATATAGAAAACAACTCAGAACGATGCTTCATAAAATAGACCCAAGTATGTCGAGAGTGATCATCAACAAATATGACATAATGTTTGTGGCTACCTTTCGAAACAAAGGGGGAAGGACCCCATACATCAGAGTGCACTAAATCAAAAGGATGACTAGAATGAGTAGTGCTGGAAGAGTATGGAAGCTGTATTTGTTTCCCTAGCTTACAACCCTTACAGTGAAAACCAGCATCTATGGAAACATGACCCAAAACACCTTGTCGAACAAGGGTAGATAAACGAGAACCACACAAGTGACCTAAGCGATGGTGCCACTGGGCAAAAGAAAACGACGAAGTGGATCTTGATGTTGATGCAGCCATCTGGAACGCGGATGTGGTGGAAGCTGAAGGAAGGTGTAAGGTGTCAAGGATGTAGAGGGATGTGGATCCTCTACGGAGATGGCCAGTTCCAATGACCCTCTTGCTCTGACGGTCCTGCACATAACAAAATGAGTCATCAAAACCAACAAAGTAGTTCATATCAGCAAGCTGGCCAACAGACATAAGATTCATGGACAGCTCTGGAGCAAAGGAGATGGCAGGAACAGAAAACTTGGATGTGCAAAGAGAACCCTGATGAGTAATAGAACAAGGTGTACCATCAGCAGTCTGAACAGAGGCACCATCCCGCACTGGCTGGCAAGACACAAGCTGAGAGTGATCAGAGGTCACATGGAAAGAAGCTCCAGAGTCCAGAACCCAAGGCTGGGTTGCAGCAACAGCGGGCTGAGAGAGAACAGATGTAGAAGCACCCCTCGCTTGCTGCTGATAAGGAGCTTGCTGCTGATAAGGAGCCTGGGGTGCACGACGCTGCTGATTGAGGGCCCGTCTAGCCTGAAACTCAGCTAACAGCTCTGGATGAAGCTTGAAACAACCATCTCTGTGGTGTCCTGCCTTCTTGCAGAAGGAGCAGACGACAGTTGAAGGTGTGGCCTTGGAGGCACCTGGCCGCTGAGGAAAAGCCAGAACACTAGTGTGTAGAGTCTGCGCAGAAGTAGCCCCAAGAGAACGGAGACGAGTCTCCTCAGCGATCAAGCTAGCAAGTGCCTCTGTCAAGGTGGGAGGAGTCGTACGACCAAGCAATTGAGTGCGAATGTTCTCAAAGTCTGGCTTGAGACCCATCACAAACTGAAACATGAGAGTCTGATGGTCATACTTTTCCTTTGCTGCACATGACTCACAACCAGAATTACCCTTTGGAACCATGGAACCTAGCTGCCCAGTGATGCGAGTGAAAGCTCCATAGTACTCTTCTATGGACATGTCTTCTGGCTGCCGAGTGTTGTGTAAATTCTGCAACAAGGAGAAATGAAGTGCACTGCTGGGCTGAAGGTAGCGCTGCTCAAAGTACTTCCATATCTCTTTAGCTGAAGTGTGATGCTCAAGACTCATTCGGAGTGAGGGTTCAACACCCAGAATTAAAACTCCCATCACACGATCATCGATCTTTTGCCAAGACTTCCTTGCTGCATCATCATTTGGACTAGGTGGATCATCTGTCAGATGAGAAACAAAACCAGCTGTCCTCAAGACAGTCCGGGCAGAAAATGCCCATTCCCTGTAGTTTGAACCATCAAGCTTGATATCTATGATCAAAGAACCAAATCCGAAATCATTTCTTGCCATAGTGGTGAGCGGTCAGCAGCTGGAAACACCCAATCTGATAGCAGCTGCAGGCAGCAACAAGAGAAGAGCAGCAGACAGCCACAAACAGAAGCTGGATCTGGATCTCACTGGATAGAAGGTGGAGCTTGTTGGATCTTGCTGGATAGAAGGGGAACGCCTGGAGCTTGCTGTAGAGCAGGGAAGGCACCAAGAGCTTGCTGGAGATGGCTGCTGGAGAGCAGGGGAAGTATTCTCACAGAGTAGCTATGAGGACACACAGAGGAGCTGCTGGAGAGCAGCTCCTACAGGTTGATGACGAAGATGGGATGGGGCAGCGATGTGGATGTCTCCTCACCAGACAGATCCGCCTGAATCACCTCACCGGCGGCGATTTCATGGGTGGCGGCTGGAAGAGGGACTAGGGTTTGGTCCTGCTCTGATATCATGTTAGAAAACGTGAGGAAGAGAGAATGACCGAACAGTTTTCTGTATTGAGGAGGAGAGAGATATATACAAGGTTACATGGGCCTGGGCTTCACTCTAGACTATGGGCCTGGGCTTGTACAAGACAAACACAACATATATACTTAACAATACTAATGTCATACTCTCTTTCACACAAATGACAAATCAATGACGTCTGCAAAGCAGATCGGTTGGCATTGGATAACTCTTAAGGTTTTCAAGTGACTTGAGTAAGTTAATCTGAAGAGAATGCAGAATCTCGCTTGTCGAGAATGAATCACCGGTGCACCACACACATATAAACTTGTACTAGTATTAAGAAGAGAGCAATCCGATAGTAAACACGGCAGAGGGGGCACCAAGCTAGACAGAGCATCGCAGAACCAAATCCAGAGTACTAGGCTTGAGTGACAGAGCAATCCGGAATGAACCGAGACGGTGGAGCCATGAGACTGGGCTGAGAAGATGGAGGAAGGAACGGACGGGCGAACCTGGTGTTGGGGCTGCAGTAGTGGGCGTGCCTGCCGCTGCCGGCGCCGTCGAAGACGAGGACGCCGAGGTCGACGTCGCAGAGCACGGCGAGCTCCCGCGCCTTCTTGAGCAGCCCGGCGCTGCGCTTGCCGAAGGTGGCCCGCCGCGAGACGTCGTTGGCGATCCGCCTGATCTCCACCCTCCCGCGGCCCATCTCCTCTTCTCCTGGAGCGGCCGAGCATGCAATGGAAGCGCACGCCGGTCAGTGGCGGCGGTGACGGTACCATCAAGAAGAGATTCGCGGCAGGAGGAGAAGCATTGCGGGTGTCGTAGACAGGTTTGATTGATTTTTACCTTGTGTTGCACGTTTGCTACGCTTGGTCGAACGCGGACGCGGCTGCTTTCCTCTTGATCTTGTCGAGTTCTTGTTCCTTCGGGGCCAAGCCTGAAACTGTACTTCTGAAACGAACCGCAGAGGTAGCAGCAGGAGCAGGGGGGCTATATGCAGGGAGCAGAGCACCAGCTCATCGTTATTCTTTAATTTCCGGCCCTTGTTCTGAAGATTTATTTTGCGGACAAATCATTTCAATTATCTTTTTTTTTAAATCTGATATATTCATCAAACATCATGACAGTACAGAGAAATCGTTCCAACCGATTCACACGAGTATTCGTGTTGGATGGTGCACTGCTTATCATCCTCCGCTGTCTTGTCTCATACTTGAAGCTCACCATTCGTATCTGTATTTTTCAAATTTCATCAAGGAGTATCTGTTTATTACACTTGGATTTTACCTAGATCAAAAATAAATCTTTCACCCCATATAGAGGTTTCTCGGTTGGGCCAAGCAACTCTATCTGTCAAAAAACTGCCCTCAGAGGCGATTACGACGAGCCTCCGTTCCCCACCATCCACAACCGGCCACGTTGAACCCATCCATGCCCCCCACCTATCTCTTATGTGTCATGTGAGGGGTAGGGAACCATGATACCTCTATGCATAGATAGGACCGAATTCCATGATGCCCGACGGAATATCCTTGACGTTGTTGGCCGCCTCAATCTAGGGATAAGTTCTCCTGGCCAACTAGAACAACCGGAAAAACAAGAGTCCCTTATATGTCGCCCCGATAGGTGACTCCGAGGCTCGCCCCCCACCGACATCCCCCCCCCCCCCCCCCCCCCCTCTCTGCCACCACCCTGCCTTCTCTCCGAGATGATAGGTCTACAAGTGTTAGTGTTACAACCTGAAGGGAACCGTAGAGTTCGAGCGGGCACACATGTGGAAATGAGGGGAAACAACACTATCAAAAGCTAAATCCTTCGATATGCGTGCACAAATACGTACAATTTTACTAACCTCTCTCTCCCCAACACCACTCGAACAATTTTGGGTGGTGACAAAGTGACGTCCATTACGACCAATTCATCAATTCGTGGTGTACTCACGTACACTAATCGCGGCCCTCCCATTGAAGCACATATTTTGGATAAGGAAAGCACGTTTGTTGATTTCGACACATGTTCGCATTTTCCCTCGCCTTCGCACAACGAGAAGTCGAGTGTGGTCCCTCACAAACAGCCACTATCTGCACGATGTGAATCCAATGACGGAGAGGCGTGAGCATGCCGGTAATTACAACAAGATGGTGCGCGGGCAGCAAAACATATTTTCCATCGAAAAAATCATTGAAGAATTTTACATAGCAGTAACTGCAGGCATGCAAAACATATATTTAGCCGCCTTTCTGTCCTTCTATTGATGCATGTATATAGATTCGAGCATTTAATCTTTGTCTTATGTGCTGAACAAATCTCCGATAGATCATATTGTACTACAAATCCATAAGAGAGAAATAACCGGCATTATGATGGTAATTGCATTTTTTTCTTAGAAGCATATAAGTAATTTTTTGCTGAACCGACCGAAAGAGAAAATGGTAATTGCATTCTTTTTCTTGGTTTATCACTTCCATTTGAACTTGCCAGAAGACTGTTCTTCATCTTCAGCCAATACAGCTCCAAGTACCGTAACTGCACCGCTAGCGGCACCGGCGAGGAATGAGCCGAAGCCACCACCCTTACCTTTTTTTCCTGCATACATGGTATTTCAATACGTGTCTTATGTATGTCCCAAAATAAGGTTTTGCATTCCGGCCCTTCCTAGCAAGGTAACCATGACAAGCAATGACATGGGGAATGCGAAAGATGTGAAAAATACCTTTCTTTGAAGACTTCTTCTTCGATTTATCATGGACGGCATAGCCAGCGGGCTGCGCATGGCCATGTTGTTGTGGATACCCGGCCGGAGGGTATCCTCCGGGTTGAGGATACGCACCAGGTGGAGCTCCGTACCCTTGCACCGGAACAAATGGCATAGGGTAACCAGGCCAGCCCGGCGGAGGAGGGTATCCGCCGGGGTAGAATGGGGCCGGAGGAGGCAGACCAGGAGGGCCTTGCATGCCTTCCCTCTTTGATAACTACCTGGATGGACCAGAGAATTCACAAGGATGAAGCTATGATCATGGTAATTCGAAATGCATGTGGACGATTTGCAAGAGATGATAAGATGTTACCGGTGAGGCGACGGGGAGAGAACTCCGAAAAAGATGGTGCCGGCGATGATGAAACTGGAAGATTGGCTTGAAACTTGGGAGAGAGATTGGTGCTGGTTTTTCATATGGTAGCTAGTAGGTTCTTCTCCTCATGCCGGGGATAACAACTTGTGAGCACGGCTGAGAGCAAAACCAGGGCCAGTCGGTGCAAAGTTTACTATCTTTAGCCATTCTATTTGTTCATGTGGATGCACATCAAGATAGGGTCCTTGAGGGGTTCATCTTGACTTCTTCACCATGCACAACCTTCTTGAGCCAGACTTCTTTTTGGGGCTTTTGACTGGGCCTTGTGCACACCCGTGTTGGTCTGATCGTCTCCATTTACTTCATTTTACCCGTACTTCTTTACCGGCCGATCCAAGATTCCCAGCCCAAACTTGTATCGCACGTTAAAAAAAGTTGTTACCCACATCGATGTCTGAATTCAGAGCATGGATCGAGGAGTAATCATCTGAATTCCAACGGCCCAGAGAAATGGAGTAGTACTCCTACTACATCTTCTTTTCTTTAGCCACACAGGGAGGGAGTGCATGACCAGCGCAACGACTCCTCTGCCCCGGGGGTGCCTCCCTCCCTGCCCGTACCGTAGCTCCGGACGTACGACACTGCTGGTCTCGGCGAATGGAGGAGATGCGTGTCGGTGCCCTTTGCTCTAGCACCAAAGAGAAGCATCGAGGAATGAATCAGACGCTCTCTCCTCCACATTTTTCGTGCCTTGCACCTGCAGGACTAGCATCTTTGACTGCCCGGCCGGTGCGTCGAGCATCTTCATCCACGTATCTCTAATTCGACCCCTCCAACGTCCGTGGATACATCCGGTCAGTGATCTGGTGTGTTCGTTTTAAGACCCTATTTATTCATCCGCGCAGCTACTCATTTTCTTCCTCATATGTTCGGTCACTTGCACGTGATTGATGGAGATGAAAAAAATATAGAAAAGAAGGAATAAAGAAAGAGAAAAGGTGAAAAGAAGAAATATGTACAGGCAAAAGGAGTCACAAAGCCAAGGCCAACGCAGCTGCCTCCTCCACCAAAAAAGCTAGGGTTTGTACCTCTCGCCGGCTCCGCCGCAGGTTTGCCTCGTCTCCGGTGGTCCTAGGGCCATAGAGGCGAGGTGGATCCTGGCAAGGGCCGGCAGGAGGGCTTCGTTGTTAGTCGTTTCTTTCAGATTTGTTAGGGTTTGTGTCCTGCTCAGAAAGACGAGACGGCGGTGGCTCTCTGAAAATGGAATAAAGGTCTCCCGTCTAGCCCCCGTTCCAATGGTGCGTCTAGCATCATTGGTGGGCGTGTGGTGGTGTGTCTCCGGCGGATCTATCCTCGGTGGATTTGCTCGGATTTGGTTGTTTTTCGTCCATGTTCGTGTGTCGTCGGATTGGATCGTTTCGATCTACGTTATCCTTCATCGGCGGCGGTTGCTGTTTTGGTGCGCTGGTCCTATGGGGCCTTAGCACAATGACTTCCCGACTATCTACTACAACAAGTTGTGCTCGACTCCGGCGAGGGAGGGACGATGACAGCGGCGCGCCTTCGGCTTGCTTCAGTGCTTGTAGTCGTCGTTAGGTGGTCTACGGACCTGGATGTAATTTTTATTATTTTTGGTGTTCGTTGTACTGCCATGATTGAAGATGAATAGATCGAAAGTTTTTCACAAAAAAGAAAGAAAGAGAAAAGGTGATCCGGAGTGGGACCGTGTCCTACGTGGTGGATTGACCAGGCGCGCCCGGCTCTGTGCACGAACCCTCATATCCTCTCCATATTTAAGACGGATATGATGGTTCGCGGACAGTCTGAATATATAGGAAAGATATGAGAGACGGGTCCCGTTGGGTCAACTTTTTACTATTTTTTACTTTTCTCTCCTGTTCGATCAGTGGTTCCTATGTTCGTTCAGTCAATTTAAGAAGTTCGGTTGTAAATGCTTTAAGGGAAATAAAAGATGCGCCAAGAACGCCGTGAGCTGAACGGAGAATTACGGTTCGCAATCATGAGTGTGTGTGATCACTTGCTGTAGCCGTACACCTACGTACCGTCCCGCTATGATAAGCCATGCATGCATCAAAGTTCACATACGGTGGTGAATAGTGATACACACATCTCGTCCAAATGCTCGTCTAATAAGGTGCTCAACAATCGTATATACTTTGATCACATATCTAATTCATTATGCTTCCTAATTTTAGGCCTTCTCGTTTGATTAGTGTTCTATTTTGAATTTGGTTCACGATTTTGACTGGGTTAACTATTTCTCAACGAGCTTTCTCATTTAGTTTGGATATTTTAATTTTGGATTTCATTCACAATTTTAGTTGGGTTAATGATTTCTCAAATTAATTGGCAGCAACCAGCCTGTAAAAACACATTGGTCCTGTCCATCCTCTCATCGTCTAAAAAGAGAAGCACCAAGATCGGACATTATATAGAAACGATATAAGCCTAGCCCTCCGCCGCGAACTTGGCCGCCTCCTAAAGACGTGGCGAGCAACGCAGGAAGCGTGGAGATCTGCGCGGGGCCAAGTTCTTCTCCTTCGTCTTCTTCCCCTCTCCTTTCTCTTCCACCATCTGGCTCGTCCCCTCTCCTAGATCTGGCAGCTCCTCCTCTGTTTCTGTCCCGCTGTCCTCGATCTGGATGGGCACCCAGTGAGTCCCTGGAGTGGGTATGGCCATCAAAGCTCCCACCACGAATTCCTCCGGGCCAGCGGGGAAGCGGCGTCGAGATCTGAACGCCCACCACTTCCTCCTCTGCTCTTGATTTCCTCCCTCTGTCTCCTCCATAGCCCACACCAGCGCTGCCAACGAACTCACCGGCACACCAGTCGGAGTGGTCATCCCATTCGGGGTGAGCCGCTCGTCCTCCTCCACCGTCAAATTCTTAAATACTTTCTTGGCCGCCCTCCGCATTTCCTTCCTGGTGGCGAACCAGGACACCACCTCTCTTGCCCTCTCCAGCTTTTTGCTTCGTCTCCGCTCGCGAGCTCCACCATCGCCCGCTCCATCTTCATCCGCCAATCGGCCATGGTCGCCAATGTCGCCCTCTCCACGCTCTGGATCGGAATATGATGAGTTGGAGGGAGTGGGGATTTTTTGCTTTGGGTGGGTCGTCTCGCCTCCGGGAGTGGGGGATTTATTTCCCACCTTCCCCCCGCATTCATGGCGTCTGCCTCCCTCGAAATCCCCCCCCCCCCCGCCGCTCTCAGCCTCCAATCCAGCCTCCTCGCTGATCCGAGCCACGTGGCAGGGCAACCACACCACCGAACTCCATGAAATTTTCTCCCGGTCTCTCAAGCCTCGACTATCAATAATCCTCCCCTCCTCATTAATCAACAAAATTTGTTGAATCGTACCTTGAATGAGAAGGATTCCTCTTCTGTATTGCAAAATCCCCGCATGAAATAAATTAGGTATGTACAGAACCCGCCAAGCTTCGTCTTCGATCACGCCATATCCCCTCGGCTCGTCGTTGCGCGTGAGAATTTCGCTGCCGCGTTTCTCCCGAGATCCGGTCTCCCTTTTGTTGTCGTCGTCGGTGCAGTCGTCTTCATCAGTGCGGTCATCGTCGGTGCGATCATCTTCGTCGGTGCGGTAGTCTTCGTCGATGCGGTCGTCGTTGATGCGGTCGTCGTTGATGTGGTCATCATCGAGGCAGTCGTCGGTGATGTGGTCGTCGCTGGAGCGGTGTCCGTCTCCGCCCTCCCGGAATTCGCCGCCGATGTGGTGATCGCCGCGCCCCTTGCGCCGGTTGTCTCCGGCACGAGATTAGTCTCCCACACGGAGTTCGTCGTCGATGTGACGATCATCGTCGGCATGGAGGTCATCGCCGATGTCGTGCTTATCTTCGCGATCGCCTCTGAAGTCGCCGCGCGAGTTTCGTGTCAACATCCTGCTCGTCGTCAATTACTCTACTAGTATGCTCACGGTTCGCAATCATGAGTGTGTGTGATCACTTGCTGCAGCCGTACACCTACGTACTCTTCCGCTACGATATGAGCCATGCATGCATCAAAGTTCACATATGGTGGTGAATAGTGATACACACATCTCGTCCAAATGCTCGTCTAATAAGGTGCTCAACAATCGTATATACTTTGATCACATATCTAATTCATTATGCTTTCTAATTTTAGGCCTTCTCGTTTGATTAGTGTTCTATTTTGAATTTGGTTCACGATTTTGACTGGGTTAACTATTTCTCAACGAGCTTTCTCATTTAGTTTGGATATTTTAATTTTGGATTTCATTCACAATTTTAGTTGGGTCAATGATTTCTCAAATTAATTGGCAGCAACCAGCCTGTAAAAACACATTGGTCCTGTCCATCCTCTCATCGTCTAAAAAGAGAAGCACCAAGATCGGACATTATATGGAAACAATATAAGCCCAGCCATCCGCCGCGAACTTCGCCGCCTCCTGAAGACGTGGCGAGCAACGCAGGAAGCATGGAGATCTGCGCAGGGCCAAGTTCTTCTCCTTCGTCTTCTTCCCCTCTCCTTTCTCTTCCACCATCTGGCTCGTCCCCTCTCCTAGATCTGGCGGCTCCTCCTCTGTTTCTGTCCCGCTGTCCTCGATCTGGATGGGCACCCAGTGAGTCCCTGGAGTGGGTATGGCCATCACAGCTCCCATCACGAATTCCTCCGGGCCAGCGGGGAAGCGGCGTCGAGATCTGAATGCCCACCACTTCCTCCTCTGCTCTTGATTTCCTCCCTCTGTCTCCTCCATAGCCCACACCTGCGCTGCCAGCGAACTCACCGGCACAACAGTCGGAGTGGTCATCCCATTCGGGGTGAGCCGCTCGTCCTCCTCCACCGTCAAATTCTTGAATACTTTCTTGGCCGCCCTCCGCATCTCCTTCCTGGTGGCGAACCAGGACACCACCTCTCTAGCCCTCTCCAGCTTTTTGTTCGTCTCCGCTCGCGAGCTCCACCATCGCCCGCTCCATCTTCATCTGCCAATCGGCCATGGTCGCCAATGTCGCCCTCTCCACGCTCTGGATCAGAATACGATGAGTTGGGGGGAGTGGGGATTTTTTGCTTCGGGTGGGTCGTCTCGCCTCCGGGAGTGGGGGATTTATTTCCCACCTCCCCCCCGCATTCATGGCGTCTGCCTCCCTCGAAATCCCCCCCTGCCGCTCTCAGCCTCCAATCCAGCCTCCTTGCTGATCCGAGCCACGTGGCAGGGCAACCACACCACCGAACTCCATGAAATTTTCTCCCGATCTCTCAAGCCTCGACTATCAATAATCCTCCCCTCCTCATTAATCAACAAAATTCATTGAATCGTACCTTGAATGAGAAGGATTCTCTTCTGTATTGCAAAATCCCCGCACGAAATAAATTAGGTATGTACAGAACCCGCCAAGCTTCGTCTTCGATCACGCCATCTCCCCTCGGCTCGTCGTTGCGCGTGAGAATTTCGCTGCCGCGTTTCTCCCGAGATCCGGTCTCCCTTTTGTTGTCGTCGTCGGTGCGGTCGTCTTCATCAGTGCGGTCGTCGTTGGTGCGATCATATTCGTCGGTGCGGTAGTCTTCGTCGATGCGGTCGTCGTTGATGCGGTCGTCGTTGATGTGGTCGTCATCGAGGCAGTCGTCGGTGATGTGGTCGTCGCCGGAGCGGTGTCCGTCTCCGCCCTCCCGGAATTCGCCGCCGATGTGGTGATCGCCGCGCCCCTTGCGCCGGTTGTCTCCGGCACGAGATTGGTCTCCCGCACGGAGTTCGTCGTCGATGTGACGATCATCGCCGGCATGGAGGTCGTCGCCGATGTCGTGCTTATCTTCGTGATCGCCTCTGAAGTGGCCGCACGAGTTTCGTGTCAACATCCTGCTCGTCGTCAATTACTCTACTAGTATGCTCACGGTTCGCAATCATGAGTGTGTGTGATCACTTGCTGCAGCCGTACACCTACGTACGGTTCCGCTACGATGAGCCATGCATGCATCAAAGTTCACATACGGTGGTGAATAGCGATACACACATCTCGTCCAAATGCTCGTCTAATAAGGTGCTCAACAATCATATATACTTTGATCACATATCTAATTCATTATGCTTCCTAATTTTAGGCCTTCTCCTTTGATTAGTGTTCTATTGAATTTGGTTCACGATTTTGACTGGGTTAACTATTTCTCAACGAGCTTTCTCATTTAGTTTGGATATTTTAATTTTGGATTTCATTCACAATTTTAGTTGGGTCAATGATTTCTCAAATTAATTGGCCGCAACCAGCCTGTAAAAACACATTGGTCCTGTCCATCCTCTCATCGTCTAAAAAGAGAAGCACCAAGATCGGACATTATATAGAAACGATATAAGCCTAGCCCTCCGCCGCGAACTTGGCCGCCTCCTGAAGACGTGGCGAGCAACGCAGGAAGCGTGGAGATCTGCGTGGGGCCAAGTTCTTCTCCTTCGTCTTCTTCCCCTCTCCTTTCTCTTCCACCATCTGGCTCGTCCCCTCTCCTAGATCTGGCAGCTCCTCCTCTGTTTCTGTCCCGCTGTCCTCGATCTGGATGGGCACCCAGTGAGTCCCTGGAGTGGGTATGGCCATCACAGCTCCCACCACGAATTCCTCCGGGCCAGCGGGGAAGCGGCGTCGAGATCTGAACGCCCACCACTTCCTCCTCTGCTCTTGATTTCCTCCCTCTGTCTCCTCCATAGCCCACACCAGCGCTGCCAGCGAACTCACCGGCACACCAGTCGAAGTGGTCATCCCATTCGGGGTGAGCCGCTCGTCCTCCTCCACCGTCAAATTCTTGAATACTTTCTTGGCCGCCCTCCGCATCTCCTTCCTGGTGGCGAACCAGGACACCACCTCTCTTTCCCTCTCCAGCTTTTTGCTTCGTCTCCGCTCGCGAGCTCCACCATCGCCCGCTCCATCTTCATCCGCCAATCGGCCATGGTCGCCAATGTCGCCCTCTCCGCGCTCTGGATCGGAATACGATGAGTTGGGGGGAGTGGGGATTTTTTGCTTCGGGTGGGTCGTCTCGCCTCCGGGAGTGGGGGATTTATTTCCCACCTTCCCCCCGCATTCATGGCGTCTGCCTCCCTCGAAATCCCCCCCCCCCGCCGCTCTCAGCCTCTAATCCAGCCTCCTCGCTGATCCGAGCCACGTGGCAGGGCAACCACACCACCGAACTACATGAAATTTTCTCCCGATCTCTCAAGCCTCGAATATCAATAATCCTCCCCTCCTCATTAATCAACAAAATTCGTTGAATCGTACCTTGAATGAGAAGGATTCCTCTTCTGTATTGCAAAATCCCCGCATGAAATAAATTAGGTATGTACAGAACCCGGCAAGCTTCGTCTTCGATCACGCCATCTCCCCTCGGCTCGTCGTTGCGCGTGAGAATTTCGCTGCCGCGTTTCTCCCGAGATCCGGTCTCCCTTTTGTTGTCGTCGTCGGTGCGGTCGTCTTCATCAGTGCGGTCGTCGTCGGTGCAATCATATTCGTCGGTGCGGTAGTCTTCGTCGATGCGGTCGTCGTTGATGCGGTCGTCGTTGATGTGGTCGTCATCGAGGCAGTCGTCGGTGATGTGGTCGTCGCCGGAGCGGTGTCCGTCTCCGCCCTCCCGGAATTCGCCGCCGATGTGGTGATCACCGCGCCCCTTGCGCCGGTTGTCTCCGGCACGAGATTGATCTCCCGCACGGAGTTCGTCGTCGATGTGACGATCATCGCCGGCATGGAGGTCGTCGCCGATGTCGTGCTTATCTTCGCGATCGCCTCTGAAGTGGCCGCGCGAGTTTCGTGTCAACATCCTGCTCGTCGTCAATTACTCTACTAGTATGCTCACGGTTCGCAATCATGAGTGTGTGTGATCACTTGCTGCAGCCGTACACCTACGTACGGTTCCGCTACGATGAGCCATGCATGCATAAAAGTTCACATACGGTGGTGAATAGCGATACACACATCTCGTCCCAATGCTCGTCTAATAAGGTGCTCAACAATCATATATACTTTGATCACATATCTAATTCATTATGCTTCCTAATTTTAGGCCTTCTCCTTTGATTAGTGTTCTATTTTGAATTTGGTTCACGATTTTGACTGGGTTAACTATTTCTCAACGAGCTTTCTCATTTAGTTTGGATATTTTAATTTTGGATTTCATTCACAATTTTAGTTGGGTCAATGATTTCTCAAATTAATTGGCAGCAACCAGCCTGTAAAAACACATTGGTCCTGTCCATCCTCTCATCGTCTAAAAAGAGAAGCACCAAGATCGGACATTATATAGAAACGATATAAGCCTAGCCCTCCGCCGCGAACTTGGCCGCCTCCTGAAGACGTGGCGAGCAACGCAGGAAGCGTGGAGATCTGCGTGGGGCCAAGTTCTTCTCCTTCGTCTTCTTCCCCTCTCCTTTCTCTTCCACCATCTGGCTCGTCCCCTCTCCTAGATCTGGCAGCTCCTCCTCTGTTTCTGTCCCGCTGTCCTCAATCTGGATGGGCACCCAGTGAGTCCCTGGAGTGGGTATGGCCATCACAGCTCCCACCACGAATTCCTCCGGGCCAGCGGGGAAGCGGCGTCGAGATCTGAACGCCCACCACTTCCTCCTCTGCTCTTGATTTCCTCCCTCTATCTCCTCCATAGCCCACACCAGCGCTGCCAACGAACTCACTGGCACACCAGTCGGAGTGGTCATCCCATTCGGGGTGAGCCGCTCGTCCTCCTCCACCGTCAAAATCTTGAATACTTTCTTGGCCGCCCTCCGCATCTCCTTCCTGGTGGCGAACCAGGACACCACCTCTCTTGCCCTCTCCAGCTTTTTGCTTTGTCTCCGCTCACGAGCTCCACCATCGCCCGCTCCATCTTCATCCGCCAATCGGCCATGGTCGCCAATGTCGCCCTCTCCGCGCTCTGGATCGGAATACGATGAGTTGGGGGGAGTGGGGATTTTTTGCTTCGGGTGGGTCGTCTCGCCTCCGGGAGTGGGGGATTTATTTCCCACCTTCCCCCCGCATTCATGGCGTCTGCCTCCCTCGAAATCCCCCCCCCCCCGCCGCTCTCAGCCTCCAATCCAGCCTCCTTGCTGATCCGAGCCACGTGGCAGGGCAACCACACCACCGAACTCCATGAAATTTTCTCCCGATCTCTCAAGCCTCGACTATCAATAATCCTCCCCTCCTCATTAATCAACCAAATTCGTTGAATCGTACCTTGAATGAGAAGGATTCCTCTTCTGTATTGCAAAATCCCCGCATGAAATAAATTAGGTATGTACAGAACCCGGCAAGCTTCGTCTTCGATCACGCCATCTCCCCTCGGCTCGTCGTTGCGCATGAGATTTTGCTGCCGCGTTTCTCCCGAGATCCGGTCTCCCTTTTGTTGTCGTTGTCGGTGCGGTCGTCTTCATCAGTGCGGTCGTCGTCGGTGCGATCATCTTCGTCGGTGCGGTAGTCTTCGTCGATTCGGTCGTCGTTGATGCGGTCGTCGTTGATGTGGTCTTCATCGAGGAAGTCGTCTATGATGTGGTCATTGCCGAAGCGGTGTCCGTCTCCGCCCTCCCGGAATTCGCCAACGATGTGGTGATCGCCGCGCCCCTTGCGCCGGTTGTCTCTGGCACGAGATTGGTCTCCCGCACGGAGTTCGTCGTCGATGTGACGATCATCGCCGGCATGGAGGTCGTCGCCGATGTCGTGCTTATCTTCGCGATCGCCTCTGAAGTCGCCGCGCGAGTTTCGTGTCAACATCCTGCTCGTCGTCAATTACTCTACTAGTATGCTCACGTTTCGCAATCATGAGTGTGTGTGATCACTTGCTGCAGCCGTACACCTACGTACGGTTCCGCTACGATGAGCCATGCATGCATCAAAGTTCACATACGGTGGTGAATAGCGATACACACATCTCGTCCAAATGCTCGTCTAATAAGGTGCTCAACAATCGTATATACTTTGATCACATATCTAATTCATTATGCTTCCTAATTTTAGTCCTTCTCGTTTGATTAGTGTTCTATTTTGAATTTGGTTCACGATTTTGACTGGGTTAACTATTTCTCAACGAGCTTTCTCATTTAGTTTGGATATTTTAATTTTGGATTTCATTCACAATTTTAGTTGGGTCAATGATTTCTCAAATTAATTGGCAGCAACCAGCCTGTAAAAACACATTAGAAGCACCAAGATCGGACATTATATAGAAACGATATGAGCCTAGCCCTCCGCCGCGAACTTGGCCGCCTCCTGAAGACGTGGCGAGCAACGCATGAAGCGTGGAGATCTGCGTGGGGCCAAGTTCTTCTCCTTCGTCTTCTTCCCCTCTCCTTTCTCTTCCACCATCTGGCTCGTCCCCTCTCCTAGATCTGGCAGCTCCTCCTCTGTTTATGTCCCGCTGTCCTCGATCTGGATGGGCACCCAGTGAGTCCCTGGAGTGGGTATGGCCATCACAGCTCCCACCACAAATTCCTCCGGGCCAGCGGGGAAGCGGCGTCGAGATCTGAACGCCCACCACTTCCTCCTCTGCTCTTGATTTCCTCCCTCTGTCTCCTCCGTAGCCCACACCACAGCTGCCAGCGAACTCACCGGCACACCAGTCAGAGTGGTCATCCCATTCGGGGTGAGCCGCTCGTCCTCCTCCACCGTCAAATTCTTGAATACTTTCTTGGCCGCCCTCCGCATCTCCTTCCTGGTGGCGAACCAGGACACCACCTCTCTTTCCCTCTCCAGCTTTTTGCTTCGTCTCCGCTCGCGAGCTCCACCATCGCCCGCTCCATCTTCATCCGCCAATCGGCCATGGTCGCCAATGTCGCCCTCTCCGCGCTCTGGATCGGAATACGATGAGTTGGGGGGAGTGGGGATTTTTTGCTTCGGGTGGGTCGTCTCGCCTCCGGGAGTGGGGGATTTATTTCCCACCTTCCCCCCGCATTCATGGCGTCTGCCTCCCTCGAAATCCCCCCCCTGCCGCTCTCAGCCTCCAATCCAGCCTCCTTGCTGATCCGAGCCACGTGGCAGGGCAACCACACCACCGAACTCCATGAAATTTTCTCCCGATCTCTCAAGCCTCGACTATCAATAATCCTCCCCTCCTCATTAATCAACAAAATTCGTTGAATCGTACCTGGAATGAGAAGGATTCCTCTTCTGTATTGCAAAATCCCCGCATGAAATAAATTAGGTATGTACAGAACCTGCCAAGCTTCGTCTTCGATCACGCCATCTCCCCTCGGCTCGTCGTTGCGCGTGAGAATTTCGCTGCCACGTTTCTCCCGAGATCCGGTCTCCCTTTTGTTGTCGTCGTCGGTGCGGTCGTCTTCATCAGTGCGGTCATCGTCGGTGCGATCATCTTCGTCGGTGCGGTAGTCTTCGTCGATGCGGTCGTCGTTGATGCGGTCGTCGTTGATGTGGTCGTCATCGAGGCAGTCGTCCGTGATGTGGTCGTCGCCCGAGCGGTGTCCGTCTCCGCCCTCCCGGAATTCGTCG
The DNA here is from genome assembly GCF_018294505.1 of Triticum aestivum. Lineage (NCBI taxonomy): Eukaryota > Viridiplantae > Streptophyta > Magnoliopsida > Poales > Poaceae > Triticum > Triticum aestivum. Next base: position 674,255,692 of record NC_057812.1, read on the forward strand.
TCGATGTGGTGATCGCCGCGCCCCTTGCGCCGGTTGTCTCCGGCACGAGATTGGTCTCCCGCACGGAGTTCGTCGTCGATGTGACGATCATCGCCGGCATGGAGGTCGTTGCCGATGTCGTGCTTATCTTCGTGATCGCCTCTGAAGTCGCCGCACGAGTTTCGTGTCAACATCCTGCTCGTCGTCAATTACTCTACTAGTATGCTCACGGTTCGCAATCATGAGTGTGTGTGATCACTTGCTGCAGCCGTACACCTACGTACGGTTCCGCTACGATGAGCCATGCATGCATCAAAGTTCACATACGGTGGTGAATAGCGATACACACATCTCGTCCAAATGCTCGTCTAATAAGGTGCTCAACAATCGTATATACTTTGATCACATATCTAATTCATCATGCTTCCTAATTTTAGGCCCTCTTGTTTGATTAGTGTTCTATTTTGAATTTGGTTCACGATTTTGACCGGGTTAACTATTTCTCAACGAGCTTTCTCATTTAGTTCGGATATTTTAATTTTGGATTTCATTCACAATTTTAGTTGGATCAATGATTTCTCAAATTTATTGGCAGCAACCAGCCTGTAAAAACACATTGGTCCCGTCCATCCTCTCATCGTCTAAAAAGAGAAGCGCCAAGATCGGACATTATATAGAAACGATATAAGTACATGCGGCATCAATGCAAAAAATTCCCCCACATAAGTATTGGTTGATTAGCAGAAAACACGGAATTACACCGCTGAGAAAGCCCACTAAAACACCACATTAAAAGGGAAGAAATCACACTATCATCTTTCCCACGCGTTAAACCAATTTCTTTTTCTCTTTATGGAATCCTAAGAACATCAATATGGTGCAACGAAGCGCACCCAAACCTTCTAGTAAATACTCTATGCTCCCTATTTTTGGAGCTCTCTCATTCAATTCAATTGAGATGTTCAACTTTGGATTTGTATATAGTAAATCCCAAGCATCCAGAAGTCTGTAAGACCTTAGGAAGGTACTAAAAATCAGCGTAATTAATTCGACCATGGATTAACCTATCGGAGGAAGTGTTCCTACTCCTTCTAGGAGGAGTCACGTTCTGTTATATTGACTGAGGCAGGAACAGCCATTAGCGTGCTTACAAGATTAAACGATCACATAGATTCGGTTGATATACAGAGAACATGATAGCTATGAGAGAGGGGATAGAGATAACGGTAGTTGAGATTACAATGAGTACAAAACGTACCGTCTAACATCTTCCCTTAATCTTAGCTACCCTAAATTTAAATTTCTATTCAATTCTTCAAATGACCTTCTTGGAAGAGCTTTAATGAACCCGTCTGCTATTTGATCCTTCGATGAAATGAATCGTATCTCCAACTTCTTTTATGCAACTCTTCCGCACACAAAGTGAAAAATCAAACTCAATATGTTTTTTCCTGGCATGGAAAATAGGATTAACAGATAAATAAGTTTCTCCTAAATTATCACACCATAAGAAGTGCTCACAAAGTTCCTTGATTCCCAGTTCTGCAAGCAAGGATTCCACCCAATTGATTTCAGCAGTGACATTTGTCTAAGATTTGTATTCAACCTCTGTGCTTGACTTTCACACCGTGGCCTGCTTTCTACCACTCCAAGAAATAAGGTCATGCCAAAAAGTACTGCAAAACCTCCTGTTGATTTTCTTATCATCATCCCAGCAAACACAATCAGCATCAAAGAAAGCACTAACAAGTGTAGAGTTGGATCGCCATTTGAAGCCTAGTACTCATAGTGTGCTTCACATATCGTACAGTTCTTTTGACAGTTGTCACTGTGCAGTGGTAGGTGCATGCAGATATCAACAAACCTACAACACTCATGTATTTCGTGCTCTCTTATTCTTTGAGGGGCTCTCCTTCATATGTTGAAAGCTTTTTTGAGAAAGACAAAGTTGTGGGTGAAGGCTTGCGGTCCTTCATTCTCGTACGAGTCAGAATTTCAACGGCATATTTTTCTTGCTTCAACATTATGCCATTAATCCTCCAAGGCAAACGGTGAGCTCAAATCATGAAGTAGAGCATTAATAGCACATTGTGAGAAGCTTCTAATAATTGTGTCATCAACATATATCAACACAAATATTATAGTGTTTGCCTTGTTATAGACAAATAAAGAGTTGTTAGCTTTGAGTTCAACAAAGCCAAGACATTTTGGGTGTGTTTGGTTTAAGTCTTGGGACACGTTGGCCTGCCCTGGAAGCTGCCTGAGATGTGCCTGGGTGGTGTTTGGTTTGCAACCTGGAATCTCAGACACATGCCTGGCCTGGTGGTCACCTGCTCTTGATTAGTGTGGCTAGTTCTCAGGAAACTTGTTTAGCCTGGTCCAGGCGGATGGAACCGGACGCCTGGGTTCCAGGCATCTTGTTTAGCCTGTACTTGATACATGCATGTTGTACGCTCTGTCACATCACACTGGCAATCTGTAATTTTTAATGTTTAAACATTTCTCCCAGTCCAGGCTTCCAACCAAATAGCACATCCACACACATGCCTGGCTAGGAAAATTTCTTCTTTTTCCCAGGCCAACACGAGGCATTGATTTTTCGCAGGCATGAGATCCAGGACTTGAACCAAACACACCATTTAACTCTGAGCTTAACCTGGAGTATCATGCTCCAGGTGCTTGCTTTAGTCTGTAAAAAACCTTATCCAGTTTGCACACATAGTGACGTGTTTTCTTATCTTCATATCCTGGTGGTTCCTTCATGCGAACCTCCTCTTTCATGACACCCCGTGAAAACGCGTTTTGTGCATATAGCTGACTCATGCTCCACCCCTATCATACAACAAACACATTTCTTTCTAAGTCATTATTTTTCTAGTTTTCTTAGTTTTTATTTTATTTTCATATTTTACCTTTTTGTATTGTGCCCCATATCTTCCAAATACACAAACAATTTCAAACTTGCAATATTTTTGAATTTATCAACAATTTTCAATTCTCACATATTTTTTAAAACCTCAAATATTTTGAATTAACGAACATCGAGTTCGTGAATATTTTTTTTGAATTCATCACATTCTTTGAATTTATGAACTTTTTATATCGCAAACTTATTTTGAATTCATGATTATTTATTGTAATCATTGACATTATGAATTTTGTGAACATTTTCCCACACTTTGTATACTATTTTTTAATTCTTGACATTTTTTAAGTTCACAAACATTTTTGAATTCACGAGCATTATTTGAATTTGTGAATGATTTTTTATTTTTGAAAACATTTACAAATTTGGGAACAACTTTTTAAACGTGTGAACATTTTTTGAAATCATGAACACATTTTGAATTCATGTTTATCTATTCATGAATATTTTTTAAAACATGAACATTTTTTGAATTGCGAACAATTTTTAAATTCTCAATTGTTTTTAAAATCTTGAACATTTTGGAATTCACAAACATATTAAGAGTTCGTGATCATTTTAATTCATGATTTTTCCAATTTCTAAACATTTTTTAATGCGTGAACTACATTTTAAATTTTCAAACCTTTTTTGAAATCGTGAACATTTTTCTTATTTGTTAATATTTTTTCAATACGTGGATATTTTGTGAAACCATGAACAGGTGTTCTATTCTGAAAGATTGCAAGCATTTCTTAATTTGAGTTTTGAAAAAAAATTGAGAACATTTTTTTAATTTGGGAATTTGTTCTTGAAATTTATAGCATTTTTTCCGTTCACGGATGTGTTTAGAAGTCACAGACATTTTGAAAATTCATTAACATTCGGAACCCCATAACTTTTTGTGAAATGCATGGAACACATTTTTCCCCAGTTGTGGCCTAGAGACAGTAGCTGTCCAAAAAATTTCTTTTTCCAATGAGCCGTCGTACAAATCAGCAAACCATATAAACAAGTGGAGCATTGATAAAACTTTAAACAAGCGGATGAGGAAATGGACCGACCCGATGACAGTCGGGGAGCGCTGACGTAACATTGTCGTGAAAGGAAAATAAATGCTCCCCTCTCAACAAGTAATTTTTTTGTTTTTTATTTCTTCTTCTAATGGTAAGTTTAATGCACTCTTCTCTAGGGTTACTCTATAATAGATAAGTGTCTGTGAAAACTATAATAAGAATAGAATGTTTTTATCAACTTTTATTTTAGTTGGTTTTACATAACAATTTATGCTAATATGAAAATATATTACTGTATATTAAAAACAATTTGTGAATTCAAAAAATATTCTTGAAATAACAAATTATATTAAACAATTCTTGATTCACAAAATGCTCATGAACTAAAAAAATGTGGGTGAATTTGAAATGTAATAAAGAATTGGAAAACATGTTCACGAATTAAAAAAATATGGATTCAAGAGACGTTTATTATTTCAAAAAATCTGAATTTTAAAAATATTTGAGAATTTAAAAATATTCTTGTAATAATAAATGTTCACAGATTTAAAAACATGTTCACTGATTTGAAGAAGCATTTGTGAATCTCAGATATGTTTATATACTGGAAATAATATCGGTGAATTCAAGAAATGGCCACAGATGTAAAAATGTTCGAGAATTTGAAAAAGTGTTGACTGATTTCAAATAAAATTGCTAATTAGATAAATATTCACAAAAAGAAAAACATATCCATGAATTTTCAAAATGTTTGTGAATACCAAAAAAAATATTTAAAAAATTCCATGCAATTGAAAAGGTTTCCGATTTGCAAAAAAGTTTGCAAATTCGTGAAATTGAGCCATATTTGCGCTACAAAATATCGCGTCTTTGAAAAATGTTTGTGTGTTTGATTTTTTTTAGAAAATTGAAAAACTTTTACTAACTTATGTTTTTTTTGCCAATTCAAGAAATGTTGATGAATTAAAAAGGGTAATATAAAAACACAAAAGAGAAATCGAACAAAAACAATGATGAAAATGAAGGGAATGTTCCTAAAATCAACACAGAAGCTTCCAAAAATCTGTTCTCGGCTTGTCGCTGATAACGCGAGTGTTTCGGTTCTAATGGCCCGGCCCACCTTGGCATGGTAGTGGCTGATCGCGAAGGATACCGCTATAAACGATAAGCAATACATATCATTTTCAGTGGGGTAGCCGTGCGTTCTCCTGGGGCGTTGATTCGACCATTGGGTTGGGCAGTCATGGTTGGGCCCATTGGACGACGGCGACGATGGCGCCGCTCCGGCACTAGCTCCGGAACTTCCAGTGTTTTGTGCTAGTCCGAGACTGAGGCAGTTTTGTGACGAATGGTGCTTGAAGACCATATTTGCAATGCATAAAAGACCAGGTGTATCTTGGCATGCCCCGATAGTTGCAATCGATACGCTTGATTCTCCACATGTGTCAACATTTGATAGGAGCTGAAATACCTGACGAACTTGGCATTCGCTAGCTACACTAGTGAAGCTTGAATGTAGGGTTGCACTCGAAGGAATACCTAATCACTGGCGATGATGAGCGATCAAAACATTTGCGATTTGCAAACTCCTTCATTTCTGTTGAGCTTGATGCAATGTTGGTGGAGAAGTGCAATCATCAGTTTGCGGTCTTCAAGCCGTTCATGCAAATTGGAGCCACAGGGAGTATGACTCTACGACGCCAAAGTAACAAGGCTGATGTCCATATAGAGGGAAGAACATCATCATCCCAATAGCAGAATCATATGTATCCGGATTTCGTCAACGATATCCGCTTACTCCACTTTACTGGGGCAAGAGCTGATGAAGCATCGCAGGTACCACTCGAAACACTGATTGACCTTTTATGTTTGAAACACTTGCACCGTTTTGAAAGAAATTGGATATGAAGGAAGAGCAAAGTCTACCTTATAATGTACTCCCTCCATTCACACGTATAAAACGTTTTAGATGATTTATTAATACAAAAAGTATACAGACTAAAATGGGTGAACAAACACACTAAAACACATTTCAAAACAGATCGAAGTGAACAAAAGCAACTCAGAGTACAAAGAAAGGGAAAAAGAGGGAGAACAAACAACAACAAAGGGAAGAGCTATACATCCTTTTTTCCTTGCATTCCAAAATGCCAAGTGCATATAACTTTTAAATCAACAATTTAAAACTTGACCACAAAAAATGTTTGATTGAAGCAATTTCTTGGAGAGCAATTGCACAATGCACAAAACCTCAAATTCTAATGATTACCAGATCGAGAATTGCAATTCAACATAGAGTGGTAGCAGCAGGGTGATTGAAGTGGAAACTCGAAATACTTGTCCGAGCAACCTGACGCTAAGCATCACCCAAGGACGGTTATTACATTTCACCTGGCTACTTCACTCTGCAACCTGATGGTAATTTATTACCCGCAAAGCACGATCTAGCTGGAACTAGAAGAGGAGCACCCAGACTAGTAAAAGCGTAGCCAGCGACACCTGCGCCGGCGCTGGCGCTCCCGAGAACGTCAGCTGGCCGCCGCCGTCGCCATGGATGTCGTAGGTCATCGTCCTGCCGGTCTGCAGCAGGCTGCCTAGGACGGACCCGCCGGTGGTCGACGGCAGTATGCTCAGGCACGTCGTCTGCCCGTCAGGGACGGGCAAGAAGTAGTTCTGCGCCTTGAGCTCCATCGTCGCGTGGGCGCCGTCGAACACCAGGGCCAGCTTGGGAACCTTCTTCAGCTTGGAGAAGTGCTGCGTGAGGAAGCACAGGCTGTGGCCGGCCGTAGCGTTCACCGGAGCCAGGCCCTGCGATCGGATCCTGCTCATGAGCTCCCGTCTCAGAACCGTGTACGCGGCCGGCTCGAGGTAGGTGAAGGGCAGGTTGGTGCTGAGGAACACCCCGCCGGAGCCGTTCGGCCGGACGTCGAAGGTCCCCGCCGGGATGTCGGTGAGGAGCTGCCCGTCCACCTGCAGGCCGGTGAGGTTGACGTAGTACAAGTAAGGGTTCTGGTTGGGCCTGGCCGCCAGCAGCGGCGTGTGGCTGCCCTTGACGTCGGCGTGGTGATATGCGGCGTCTCCCCAGCTCAAGCTAACGAAGGCCTTGCCGTTGTCGGGGTCGTCGGGGAGCACGAAGAAGTAGGAGAAGCTGGAGATCTGCCGCTGCGAGACGAGGGAGAGGGGGCCCCTGCTGAATCCGACGAAGCCGGAGACGCCGTCGAGGCCATCCCGCAGCGTGACGTTGTCGCTGCAGCCGAACACCATGTCGGTGAAGACCCTGTTCCCCAAACCGAACGCTTCGGTGGCGAGGTAGCCGGACGTGTTGCCGGCGCCGTAGATGGGCTCTACGTACCCGCAGCGGGCTGCGCAGCCGTGGTCGCCGGGATGGCAAGTCCGGTCGGCGTAGTGGATCTGGCCGAAGGAGCCGGAGTTGTTGCGCACGGATGATGGGCAGGGGGCGATCGGGGCGAAGGTGCGCCTGAGCCCGGGCCCGCACTGCACCCAGACGAGCTCGCTGGAGATGTCCATGACGACCGAGAGGGTCTGCAGGCCGACGGAGAGGTCGAAGGTGAAGGCGCTGAACGTCTGCGCCGGGATGACAAGGCCCTCCTCCAAGTGACCCCTGTTGGCCCAAGCCGACGAACGGACACCATCGATGACGCACTCACCGGCGGCCACCGGCGCCACCAGAAGGAGAAGCAGAAGAAGCGAGCAAGCTGCAGCTGGGGCAGCTGCATTTGAGCAACAAGCCTAGTGACCCTTATATATGCAGCACAGGCACGTTGAAATTTCCATGCGCTCTCCTAGGTTGTGATCCCTTTTCACAAAATAGACCTCCCAAGTCTTTTTTTTCATTTAGGTTAATCTACCTCTTGTTTAAATACACAAATCTGTATAAGAATATATTACAATAGCAAACTAGCCAGATCAACAGGCCCTAGTGATCACTATATATACACACTGCACTATCATCTTTCTAGGTTTAGGCTGTACTCTTCCTCCTGTTTAAATACATCTACTGGGTTAAAGCGTGAAGCTTGAAGGGAATAAATCAAAGGTGTATTTATCAACCATGTAAGCATGTGTTCTGCATTTATCAATGCTGCAAAGGCACCACAGTCCACAGCCCCCCCCCCCTCCCCCCCTCCCCTCTCTCTCTCTCTCTCTCTCTCTCTCTCTCTCTCTCTCTCTCTCTCTCCCCTTCTTCTTTTTTTGCCTGCAGCTAGCACAAGGATAGCTACCTAGAGTGGAAATCAAATCAAATCACTGCCAAGAAAAAAAAGAGAGAGTGAAAATGGAATCAGACATGGCCGGACTAGCTGTTCATGCTTGAGATTAGTAGTATCACCAGCTGGATATCAGACATAATGCATGTGGATGCCACTTCATCAAACCCACATTGTCCAAAACTGATATATATGATCAAGGTGTGAACTCAGCTGGTGGAAATCACAGGGTTCAAAAAATAAGTGGAAATCACACGTCCGATGGGGGTGGTAAGCGAGAACAAATAATTTGCGGGGTTCATGTGAGCGGTGTGAGCCCTATTGTTTTTATCAATAGCATTGACCAATTTAACATCATCATCATCATGTCATAATTTCTTTTTGGTACTTTGCACATAACTATGAACTAGTACCTTGTGAAGCACCTCGCAAGAATATCCATTAAACATGCTCCAAATTTATTCTACCTGAATTAAAACACATATTAGAGATAATGTTGAGGTTTAAAATGCATTTTTGAAAAAAAAATTCATCAAAAGAAAACATAAATCAACATAAATGTGATCAATGAAATGTCAAATTTTCCATGGGCTCATACTATGGCCTTAGGAGATAAGTGAAAAAGCCTAGCGAGGTTTGACACAAGTACGCTTCTACTTTACTTTGTAATGGGTGGATCTCCTAGGATGATACTTATTAAAGTCAAACAATGAGGTCTCTAAGGACAGTTTATTTCCTTTGTACATGTACCTTCGAAAATACACTGAAACATATACTTTACATTAGTATCGATAAATTTAACATCATATTTCAAATCTTTAAATATCTATCCACCATACTCCATACTTTTTTTGCATGATCTAAACGAGTGATTAAAGGTAATGTCAATTTGTAACATTTTCTAGATTCGCATGCTAATTTTTACGATTAAAATGCATTTTACCATTTTCATCCCAAAAATAGAAACTAACTTGATGTGATCAGAAAATTGTAATTTTTTGCATGTGATCATATTTTGTGTGTGCGCACTAGGTAAAAAGTCTCACGATAGGCGGTACACATGATTTTCGGCAGGGTAGCCGTGTGTTCTCCTAGGCCATTGATCCGGTCCATTGGGCAGGCCAGTCATGGCTGGGCCCATTGGACGAGGCGACGCTGGCTGCGCTCCGGCACCTGATCCAGAGCTTTTAGTGTTTTGTGCTCGTCCGAGATCCGAGGCAGTTCCTAATGCATGGTGCTTGACGACCGCTACTACAACACATAGAAGACCAGGTGCTTCTTCGCATGTTCCAATAGTTGTAGTCGATAAGCTTGATTCTCCATAGGTGCCAACATTTGATAAGAGCTGAAATACCCAACGAACTCGGCATTCATACGCTGCAGTAGTGAAGTTTTAATGTAGTGCTGAACTCAAAGGTGGATCTAATCACGGGTGACAACAAGCGATCAGAATGTTTGTAATCTGCAAACTCCTTCATTTTCTATTGAGCTTGATGTACATGTTGATTTGCGGTCTTCAAGCCATTTGTGCAAATTGGTTGGCACGGAACTTATGAGTAACAAGGGTGATGTCCATACAGAGGGAAGAACATCAACGTCTCAATAGCTGAATCATACATACCCGAATTTTGTCAACGGAATTCACTTATGAACGTGGATTAACCTTTTCTATTTGAAACACTTGTACTCCTTAGAAAAATCGGATATGAAGGACGAGCCCGGCCCACCTTATAATATACTCCCTCCGTTCATAAATATTAGATGTTTTAGTTGCTTTAATATGGACGACATACGGACTTATTTGTTAACGGAGGAAGTATTTCAAAACATACCGAAGTGACAAAAACAACTCAGAGTACAAGGAAAGAAAAAAGAGGAGAACGAACAAAATCAAAGCGAAGAGCTACATCCCTTTTTTCGCTTCCATTCCAAAATACCAGGTGCGTGCATTTGGAGTAAGTTTTAGATAAACAATTAAAAACTTGACCATAAAATATAGTTGATTGAAGTAACTTAGGAGAGCAATTGCACAATGCACATAACCTCAAATTCTAAATCAATACCAGATCGAGCACTGCAATTCAACATAGATTGGTAGCAGCGGGATGATTGAAATGAAAACTCGAAATGCAATACAACAATATACTAGTACTTCTCTGAGCAATCCGACTTCACTGAGCAACCTCACGCTAAGGTTATTGCCCGGTGGCATGATCTAGCTGGAACTAGAGGAGGAGCACCCAGATGAGTAAGAGCGTAGCCAGCGACACCTGCGCCGGCGCTGGAGCTCCCGAGAACGTCAGCTGGCCGCCGCCGTCGCCATGGATGTCGTAGGTCATCGTCCTGCCGGTCTGCAGCTGGCTGCCTAAGATGGACCTGCCGGTGGTCGACGGCAGTATGGTGAGGCACGTCTGCCCGCCACTGAAGTTCCAGAAGTAGTTCTGCGCCCTGAGCTCCATCGTCGCGTCGGCGCCGTCGAACACCAGGGCGAGCTTGGGAACCTTCAGCTTGGAGAAATGCTGCGTGAGGAAGCAGAGGCTGTGGCCGGCCGTAGCGTTCACCGGAGCCAGGCCCTGCGATCGGACCCTGCTCACGAGCTCCCGCCTCAGAACCTTGTACGCGGGCTCGTCGAGGTAGGTGAAGGGCAGGGTGGTGCTGAGGAACACCCCACCGGAGCCGTTCGCCCGGACGTCGAAGGTCCCCGCCGGGATGTCGGTGAGGAGCTGCCCGTCCACCTGCAGGCCGGTGAGGTTGACGTAGTACAAGTACGAGTTCTGGTTGGGCCTGGCCGCCAGCAGCGGCGTGTGGCTGCCCTTAGCGTCAGCGTGGTCTGCTGCCCAGCTCAAGCTAACGAAGGCCTTGCTGTTGTCGGGGTCGCCGGGGAGCGTGGTGAAGTAGGAGAACCTTGAGATCTGGAGCTGCGACACGAGGGAGAGGGGGCCCCTGCTGAATCCGAAAGCCGGAAGCTCCGTCGAGGTCGCTCAACATCGTGACGTTGTGGCTGCAGCTGCAGCCGAACACCATGCCGCTGACCTTCGTGTTCCCCAAACCGAACCTGTCGGTGGCGAGGTAGCCGGACGTGTTGCCGGCGCCGTAGATGTGCTCCACGTACCCGCAGCGGGCTTCGCAGCCGTGGTCGCCGGGGTTGCAGGTCCGGTCGGCGTAGTGGATCTGGCCAAAGGAGCCAGAGTTGTTGCGCACGAATGATGGGCAGGGGGCGACCGGGGCGAAGGAGCCGGAGTGGTCGGGCAGGAAGGTGGGCGTGGGCCTGAGCCCGGGCGAGCACTGCACCCAGACGAGCTCGCTGGAGATGTCCATGACGACCGAGAGGGCCTGCCGCCCGACGGAGAGGTCGAAGATGAAGGCGCTGAACGTGCGCTCCGGGATGCCGAGGCCCTCCGTCAACTGCTCCGGGTCGGCCCAAGCGGCCCAACGGACATCATGGATGACACACTCATCGATCTTGGGATTCCGGGCGGCCACCGGCGCCGCCACCACAAGGAGAAGCAGAAGAAGCGAGCAAGCTGCAGCTGGGGCTGGCATTGCTATGGCCATATCGTAGTATCGTCTCTGGATGTACTACAAGCCAAGCTAGGCGTAGTGACCCCTCTATATATGCAGCACCGGCATGTTGAAATTTCCATGCGCTCTCCTAGGTTACGAAAATACACCTCCCAAGTCTTCCTTTTTTCATTTAGGTTAATCTTCCTCTTGTTTAAATACACAAATCTGTATAAGAATATATTACAATACCAAACTAGCCAGATCAACAGCGGAAGTACCTTTCTACACCAATGCTCCTGGTATGAATAGTAAAATAAAAAAATAAAAAAAATGTTCAAAAAATTCTGAAATTATTTTGTGACATACTTTCATATATGTTTGTTGTGCACGCAAAATTTCATCGCGAAATCACATTGGTGGAAGACGTGCCAAAAAAAACAAAATCAGAGCTCCAAAATGCTTTTGGAAGTAACATTTTCAGAGCATAGATTTTGTTTTTTTACCACGCCTTCGACCAATACGATTTTGCGATGAAATTTTGCAGGCACAACAAACATTTGTGAAAATATGGCATAAAAAAATTTCAGAATTTTTTGAATTGCTTTTAGTTTATTTGATTTTACTGTTCACACTAGGAGCATTTGCTCCTGGGTGTAGAAACTCCACGTCCGATCAACAGGATATAGTACTCTCTCCGTCCTACAACGTAAGATGTATTTGCAAGCTGGGGAGTATAATATACAGTTCACTCTCGTCTCTCTAGGTTTTGGCTGTAATCCCTCTTCACAAAATAGGTCTCCCATGTCTTTTTTCTATCTACAGCTAGGTTAATCTTCCTCTTGTTTAAATACATCTATTGGGTGAAAGCGTGAAGCGTGAAAGTATCGAAGCAAATTGGATCAATCATGAAGACGCGGGTGGGAGGAGGATCCGCGAAATTTCTGCTTCAACCAACCAACAAAGATGGAGGCCAAGAATTACTCTACTGCTACTGGGCAACGCATGTGGCACTGGCCATGGCTTTGGCTCTGCTGCCTTAATATAAGTGGCCGGAAATGGTACTACGCGCTTTTGGCTCTGCTTCTACCCATGATGCTACTGTACTCAGCCGTCACATTTACTGCCTCCCTCGTTCACCCTTCCTCTTTTTTTGCCTGCAGCTAGCACAAGGGTAGCTACCTACAGTGGAAATCAAATCAAATCACTGCCAAGAAAAAAGAGAGTGGCACGACTAGCTAGCTGTTCACGCTCCCAAGATTACTAGTATCACCAACGGTATATTAGACATAATGCATGTGAATGCCACTTCATGAAACCCACGTTGTCAAAAACTGATATGATCAAGGAGTGAACTCAACCGGTGGAAATCACACAGTCCAAAAAATATGTGGAAATCACAAGTTTGAAGGGGATGGTAACTGAGAACAAATTGTTTTCGGGGTTCATGTGAGCGGTGTGAGCCCTGTTTTTCTTTTTTTTGTCAATTGCATTGACGAATTTAACATCATACGGCCATTCATCGATCATGTCATAATTTCTTTTTGGTACTTTGCATATAACTAAAAACTAGTACCTTTTGATGCATTTTGCAAGAATATCCATTCAACATACTCCAAACAATTTCTACATGAATTAACACACAAATTAGAGATAATGTCCAAATTTAAGATATCTTATGGCCATGTTTGGTTCGGCTGTGGATTTCTAAAAGCAGCTGTGAAAAATCTGTTGTGGAAAAATAGCTGTGGAAAATCTGATGTGAAAAAGATGTATGTCATTTGGCAAACCAGCTGATACAACTTTTTCAGATTTTGGCCCGCAGCGGAATCAGATTTTGGAAAGGACGTCCTGGGCTGCTTCCGCTTTTGGTTCAAATTTTGGAATCGGATTCTGCTAGATTCGCCGTTTGGTTCAGATTCTGCTGTGCGGCAGCGGAATCCGTCGATAAAAGCTGAACCAAACAGGACCTATATCTCATTCGCTACCTTGGGTTTAAAATAATATTTTGGCATTTTCATCAAAATGAAACAGAAATCAACATAAATGTGATCAGCGAAATGTTAAATTTTTCATGGGCTCATACCGTGGCCTTTAGATGAAAAAGCCTCACGAGATCTGATAAAAGTGTGCTCGTACTTTCATTTTTAATGCGTGGATCTCCTAGGATGGTTCTTAGACATTCAAGTAAAAATATAAGGTTTCTAAGGACAAACTATTTTCTTTGTACATGTAATTAAAACGGATTGAAACATATAGTTTACATTATACTCCAGACTTTTTCTGCATGATCTAAACGACTGATTAAAGATAATGTCAAAATTGTAAGATATTTTAGATGTCTTTCGCTAATTTTTGGAATTAAAATGCTTTTTGGTATTTTTCATCAAAAAATAGAAACTAACCTAATGTGATCAACAAATTGTAATTTTTTGCATGGGATCATATCTTGTGTGTAGGCTCTTGGTGAAAAGTCCCACGATGTTTGATAAAAGCTTTTGTACTTTATCTATATGGATGAATCTCTTAGGATGTTTCTTTGATATTCAACTCAAACTATTACTTTCTAATGACCAATCATTTTCTTTGTACATGCAACTTAAACAATGGTCTAGATCATCTACTTTATCATTAATATTAGCAAATTTAACTTCAAGTTTTCACTCGTCATGTCATGTCATATTTTATTTTTTCCCTACTTTTCAATACCCAAAAACAGGTACCTTGTGAAGCTTGCAACAATATTTTTGCAATGTACTATAGAATTCTTCTACATGAATTAAACTTCATATTAAAGATGATTTCAAATTTTAAGATTTTTTTCATATCTCATTTGGTCCCTTCTAGGCTTTAAGTTCATTTTTGACATTTTTAGTCTTAAAAATAGAGATCAATCTTAACATGGTAAAAAAATGTAAAAATTTGCATGGGCTCATAATATAGGTTTAGTAGATAGATGAAAAAGTCCCATGAGATTTTTCAAATGATTATACTTTACTTTGTAATAGACAGAGACTATTCTTATTTGAAAATATTATCTAGTGCACAAAATAAGCAGTCACCGATAGCCGGGAGGATAAATGATTGTCACCTCATGCCATTGTTTACCTACGAAATTTACTAACTTTTTCATACCTCCCCACCTTCGAGACCAGATGGACTCTATAACTCACCAACGTGTATCCCAATGAAAAGGAAAACAACCCAAGTGTGTAGGTATACATCTCTCCCTCCGCTGAAACCCTAGTCGATCGCTGCATCTCTCCTTTCCCATCCCGTTCTTCCACCTTCTCCCTTCACTGCTAGCGAGGAGGCTGCATTCACCCAAGTGTGTAGGTATACATCTCTCCCTCTACTAACCATCTAAACAGATGGCTCAAGCCGCCGCTAGTGAGGAGGAGGCATGACGATACCGAAACCGTTAGTGATTTCGGTACGATGGAGAGCATGGCCGGATGTACAAGAGGGGATCACACACGACGGGTTTTACCTAGGTTCGGGCCATCATGGTCTAGATAATACCCTACATCTACTTTGATTTTTATTAATAGTAGAAACGCCTCGTCTGATGGGCTTATAGATGGGATGTGGTAATGGCAACCATGTGTCGACCAAAAGTTAGATGCCCCCCGATCTACCCCTGCTCTCGCCTTATAAAGGGGATGAGATCTAGGGTTTACATGTGTCGGTCGAGAGGACCATGGCTTGCATGCTCAGATGGTGATTATACGGAAGTCGGGCTTCCTATCGAATCAAGGTCCATTGCATGAAGCCTAGCATCCTAAGCCCAGAGCCTAGCCCATTGATTGTCATGTTTGCCGATGGGCCACCCCCGATATAGTACACCATCAGTAGTCCCCGAGCCTGTCTCGAGTTTTGAAATGAACCTGTCATCCAGCTTCCTGGTCCTAAGCCCGACCCATTGACGGGCCTACTGGCAATTGGGCCACCCCTGGTACAGTGCATTGTTAGTAATCCCCGAGGGAGCTCTGATCCGCCGCCCCCACACACCAATCTACCACCACCACACGTCCAGGCCCGGCATCTGTGGGGCAACCCGTCAATGAGTCCGGCGTGCGCCCCGACTTGCGAGGAGGGCAGCACGCGTCGCCTAGGGCTGCCAAATCGGCCTTTGCCCCATGCATGCCCAGACCCGAGTAGTGTGTTGCCCCCGCAAGGAGCAGAGCGACCTGTCGAGCCCGGCCTCCATACACCCCGTTTTCACCTGCCGAAACACCTGCACGACGAGACATGACCAGCCATCTCTTGGATCCGTCACTCTCAGCTCTACAGACACTGCAAGGAAGGCCCCTGCCACCACCGTTGGCCGCACGGGCTTCACCAGGGGGCATCCTCCGGCGACGGCATATGGAAGGGGGGGGGGTGCAAGGTTGCGGCTCCCAGGGTTTGGATGAGGAGCGCCCTTGAGACACCCTAGGCTGGGGCGACGCGATGCATGTTGAAATTCCCATGCACTCTCCTGTCCTAGCCTCGATCTCTCTAGGTTGTGATCCCTCTTCACAAAATCGACCTCCTAAGTCTTTTTCCCATTTAGTTTAATCTCCCTCTTGTTTAAATAAATAAATTTGTAGAGGAAACTAGTGCAAGCTAGAACAATCATGGAGACGAGCGGGCGCGAGGAAGGCTCCGCGAAATTTCTGCTTGAACCAACAAAGCGTGGAAGGATGGAGACCAACATGACTCACATGCAGCACTGGCCATGGCTCTGGACGGGCATGCCGGAAATGGAAACCACGTATTTGCAGCAGGAAGAGGACGTTGGCGGGAAGAGTACATACTGCACGCTTTCGCCTCAACGTGCGAGCACTTATTATCCATGATGCCAAGGGCTGCCACATCTGCCTTCGCCCCAGGAACGCTCGTACCCGAGAAGCGTGTCGACCCTGCAAGGAGCGGAGCGACCTGCCAAGCCCGGCCACCATGCACCCCGCCGCCACTTGCCGAAGCACCCGCATGGCGAGACACTACCGGCCGTCGCCTGTATCCGTCGCTATTACCTCCAGAGACACCGCAAGGAAGGCCCCCGCCGCCATTCTTGGCCGCACGGGCTTCGCCCGGCGGTGCCTTCCGGCGATGGCGGCAATGGGAAAAGGGGGAAGGGGTGTCAAGGTTGCGGACTCTTTGGTTTGGAAGAGGAGCGCCCTTGAGCCGCCCTGGGATGGGGCGACGCGATGCATGTTGAAGTTTCCATGCACTCTCCTGTCCTAGCCTCCATCTCTCTAGGTTGTGATCCCTCTTCACAAAATTGGCCTCCTAAGTCTATTTTTTAATTGAGGTTAATCTCCCTATTGTCTATAAATAAATAAAATATGTAGAAAATAGTGCAAGCTAGATCAATCATGGGGACGCGGGCGCAATGAAGGCTCCGAGAAATTTCCGCTTGAACCAACAAGCGTGAGAGGATGGAGGCCAGAATTAATTACTAGGCAGTTGCATGCAGCACTGGCCATGGCCCTACGCTGGAAACGGAACCCAGAATGACTTGAACAGTACATGCAGCACTGGCCATGCCGGAAACGCAAACCATCTTGCAGAAGGAAGAAGACGTCGGAGGGGCGTACTATTACACGATTTTGCCTCAACGTGCGAGCCTCTGCTCTGCATCAATCCATGATGCAGCTACTCTACTCAGCTGGCCAAAGGCACGATGCGTCTCTCTCTCTCTCCCCCGTCACGCATCCTTCCTCTTTTTTCTGCCTGCAGCTAGCACAAGGCTAGCTAGCTATAGTGGAAATCAAATCAAATCACTGCCAAGGAAAAAAGGAGAGTGAAAACTCGGACCAGGCATGGCACGACTAGCTGTTCACACACTCGAGATTAGTAAATAACCAGTGGGATGTCAGAGACAATGCATTAGGATGCCATTCATCAAACCCAAGTTTTTTTTTCTCAATTCTGATTTTTTTTTTGGTAGGGACAGGAAATAGCGGTTTGCAGAAAATCTAAGAATTTTAGGATTTTTTTTGCCTGGAATTTTTAAACGAATTTTGAATTTGAATATTTTTGCTTCAGAATATAAAATTTTTAAGCCCTTTCTCACGCAACATTGTAGCCGTTCGAGTGGTCAGCCCGTCTTACCTTCCTTCGTAAGCTTGCGGGTTCGAACCACCACTCCAGCTCGCTGCTATAATATTGCGCCTTACCACCGAGCTAAGGAACATCTTATGTTTGCAAAGCAATGCGCGCTCTATTTGATATGAGTTAGACGATTAAATTCAAATAAATTCAAAAATTTAGGACGGTATTCAAACGTTTTTGACGGGTAACGGGAAGCCTTGTTTTCGACCGGTTTTCAAAGATCTCGGCCAAGATTAAAAACCCTGATCAAACCCACATTTTCCAAAACCGATCAAGGGGTAAACTCAAGGAAAATCATACAATTAAAAAACGAAGTGGAAATCATATGTCGGAAGGGGATAGTAAGTGAGACCATTATTTCTGGGGTTCATGTGAGAGGTGTGAGCTCTAGTATTTTATAAACAATCTGGTGACCTAGACACACACACATCTATTCTATCTATGTATTATTGTTTATAAATAGTACATCACATTTTAATCAGTGTAGAGCAAAAAATCTAGAAACTCTAAAAGAAAAGTACATTTGGTCGTCTCATTTGCTGGTTCTATATAATTAGATATGTTTAATTAATTGGTTTTTCTGTATATTAAAGAATACACGACAGATTGACCAGAGTAGACAAATAATCTACACACTCTCACAAAATGCAAAGCATCCAGTAGTTGATCTCTGTAAGTGTACTTGGACAATGCACCTAGGGAGCAGCGTAGTAATATACTCCCATCATAATCTAATATAAGAGCGTTTGGATTACTAAAGTAGTGATCTAAACGCTCTTATATTAATTTACAGAGGGACTACAGTTCAATAAATTTTCTCGTTTCCTGATGCAATATTTCTTTCCGTACATAGATTATTTGAAGCATGACAAATGTATCTCAAGGTTATCAAAACAAACAAATAGAAATTCCGAAATGACTAGACAGTAGCTTTTACTCCTCATGCCTTGGGTACTCTACCAAAAGGGATGGAGTAGTCATTGCTTTGCCAGAAAAGAAGGTAGCAGTAGCTAGTGTAAGTTTGCTTATCTTTGGAAATACTATTTATTCACTCTGCTCCACATCAAGAATTCAAAATTGATGCTCCAAAATCTTATTTTCAGACGCATTTTGGTGCATCGATTTTTTTGCCACATTTTTTAAAAATGTCATTACATGATGAAATTTTGTAAAGTTTGAAAATATTGGTCAATGTTTCACACAAAAAAGTTCAAAATTATTTTGATTTTTTTTTATTTTACTGTTCACTCAAGCTTACATGAGCTAAGGCTTGGAGCATCTCTAGCAGACCCCGTATAAGTGGTCAAAGCTGTAAAATAACTATTTTTACAGTTTTAGTCAAAAAAAAACGGATTCGAACAGACCCCTCAAAATTATCCGACCCTTAAATTTTTTTACAAGACCTGCAAACACAGGGACAGGCTAGGTGTCAGTTGACTGATTTTTGTTTTCCTGTCAGTCGACTGACCAATAACATTTTCAGTCGATTTGCTCTACTCGACCGTTCCAGTACTACCTGCTCACTTCATCATCCAACTGCTCATTTCACTTCACGCATGCATGTATTTCTTCCTTGCTGCGTCCGCATGTACGTATCGGAACATTTTTTAACGGAAACTAACTAATCTTATTCTCATGGTGGCAAATATACGTACGTAACATAATCTGATTCTCCTGTGTAATATTCAAGCGACAATCATGCACATCCCTATTCAATTGAGCCTAAAATAAAAATAAACTTTCTAAGATATAATGAATTACGAACATTGGGACTGCCCTTTAAGAAGAAAGAACAAAAAATAAAATTTAATGACAAAATTTGTGCATAATTTACACATAAATTGCGGCTTTTCTTAATATGCAACAATAAGAATATAATAGTGAAATTTTTGCAAAAGATAAGTTGTATACGAAAAATGAATTAGTCGCATTGGTATTACCCGTAAAAAATACAAAAGATATTTAAAAAAATAATAATTTTGTTTCCTAAGGAAGAATGAATTAGTGCTATAACTAGTACCCTTTAAGAATAAACAAAATAAAAAATAAATGATCAAAAAAATTGCACAAAGTTTACGCTAAAATTATGTTTTTTAATAATATGCAAGAATAAGCATATAATAAGTGAATTTTCGCAATAAATTTTTTTCAAGAAGAAATGATTAGTGGCATTGGTATTACCATTTAAGAAGAAGATGATGAAAAAATTGCATACAATTTGCACAAAAATGCCCCTTTTGTAACATGAAAAGCATATAATAGTAAATTTTGTGAAAAATTATTTTCCTATGAAGGAATAAATTGATATTACCCATAAACAAAATCAAAATAATGAAGTTTTCCAAGAAAGAATGAAACCCTTTAATAAAAAAGAAAATGAAAAAGAATTTTTTTTTTGAAACTTACACAACAATTTGCACTTACATTGCACTTTTTGAAATATGCAAAGAATAAGCATATAATAGTGCATGTTTCTCATTCTACTATAGTTTACACATAATGTAACTGAAATAATGTATTTCCTTTAAGAAGTCAAAAAATAAAGAAAAACTTGCGCACAACTTTGCACCGAAATTGCACTTTATCGTAATATGCAAGAATAATCATATAATCTTGAAATTTTGGAAAATGTTATATAGTATTTGTTGTATATAATTACACTCAGCCAAAAAACCACAAAAAAACAATAAATGAAAGAAAAAAAGAATAAACACATAGAAACATAAATAGAAATAAAAAATGAAGCAAAAATACCTACAAAAGACAGAATTAAATTTCCACAAATAGGGGTCAATCGATTCCACATAGCCCAACTCACCATCAAAATGATATTGAAAAAAACAAAACAACACAAATCTCCAAGCAGAATCGGACGGTCACAAAATCGACTGGTCAATTTTTTTCTTAACCACCTTGTAGCCTCATATATTCATCTCAAAGCATGCATGAATACTGTGGACTTTAGCGGCTGAAACTATGTTAGGTTGTGACGCAAGAGCACGTACATATAGGCGCCATGCGCACATAAACATACAGACACACCCACATGCATACACACACAAGCACCACACACACTCATCATTAGCTTTTTGGTTGTGCGGATGGAGCATAATTAATACTAAAACTAATACAAAACTAAAGGAGATTTTTAAAGAGAAAGGAATTAAATTCGCACAAATCATTGCCATTGGTAATACCATTCAGAAAGAAGGAAAATGGAAAATAAATTAAACAAATGATGAAAAAAATTGTAGATAACTTACACAGAAATTGCATTTTTATAATATGCAAGAATATATATATATATATATATATATATATATATATATATATATATATATATATAAGTAAAAACTAAAGCAAAATAAAAAACTGAAATACAAATAAAACAATAAGAAAATGAAGTTTTCTATGAAAGAATGAATTTGTGGCATTGGTATTACCATTTCAGAAAAAAACCTAAAACAAAATCGAAGTAATGAAGTTTTCTAAGAAAGAATGAAACTCTTTAAGAAGAAATAAAATGCAAAAGAAAAAACTTTCAAATCTTGCACACAATTTGTACTGAAATTACACTTTTTGAAATATGCAGAGAATAAGCATATAATAATGCATTTTTCGCATTCTCCTATAATTTACGCATAGTGTAACTAAAATAATGTACTCCCTTTAAGAAGAAGACTTAAAAAAACTTACACACAACTTTGCACTGAAATTGCACATTATCGTAATATGTAGAAATAATCATATAATCATGAAATTTTGACACATATTATATAGTATTTGTTTGTATATAATTACACTCAGCGAAAAACCCACAAAAAACAAAAAATAACAAATAAAGGAAAGAAAAAAAAGGGAAAAGAGAAATGCATAGAAACAGAAAGCAAAAATAAAAAATGAAGCAAAAATACCCATAAAAGAAAGAATTAAATTTCCTAAGGAAGAATGAATGGTCGGCATTGGTATTACCATTTAAGAACAAAAAAAATGGAAAAATGATCTGAAACAAACAATGTCAAAATTTGCACGAAATATACATAAAAATTGTGCTTCTTTACAATATGCAAGAATAATCATACGCCCACGTGCGATATGGCATGTGAAAAAGGGCATGAGAAATTGGCGAGGAAAGGGTGGGAAGTGAGTGGGAGAAATCTGCGAGAAATCCTACTATAATTTCCATAGTGTAACTGAAATATTGTATTTCCTTTAAGAAGAAACACAAAAAAAAAACTTGCGCATAACTTTGCACCGAAATTACACTTTATCGTATTATGCAAAAATAATCATATAATCATGAAATTTGGCACATATTATATAGTATTTGTTTGTATAAAATTAGACTCAGTCAAAAACCCACAAAAAACAATAATAACCAATAAAGGAAAGGAAATGGGAAAAATAAAAACCGATAGAAACAGAAAACAGAAATAAAAAAGTGAAGCAAAAATACCCTTAAATAGAAAGAAAATCGTATAAACAACTCTATAAAAGAATGACAAAATCTGCACATAAATTGCTATTTGCTATAATATGCAAGAATAAACACATAATAGTGAAATTTGTCGCAAAACAAAATTATCTAAAGAAATAATGAATTAGTGGCATTGGTATTTGATCCATGGTTTCTCTACTTCTCCGGATCAAAATAATGAACTAGTGGTATCCGTATTAACCTTTTAAGAAGAAAAAAAAGTAAAGAAAAACAATAATGATAACATTTGCACACGGTTTGAATAGAAATTGCGCTTTTATATAATATGCAAAAATAAGCAGAAACAATGAAATTTCACAAAAAAATCCTAAGTAGGAATGAATTAGAGGTATTGATATTACCCTTGAAGAATAAAGAAAATGAAATAAAAACTTGAACAAAATTAAAATAATGAAGTTTTCTAAGAAACAATGAATTAGTGTCATTGCTTTCACATTAAAGGAGAAAGGAAATGAAATTAATAAAACAAATAATGTATTATTCTGCAAACTATTAGCACAGAAGTTGCGCATTTTTAGTGTACATATAATCATAAAATTTTGACACATATTATATAGTATTTTTTTATATAATTACACTTAGCCAAAAACCCACAAAAAACAAAAATAACAAGGAAAGAAAATGGGGAAAAGAAAAACCCATAGAAACAGAAAACATAAATAAATCAAAAAATATCCAAAAAATACAAATAAAACCAACTAACAAAGAGAATCAGAAAAACAAAAGCAAAAGCACATAAAAACATAAAAGTATTACAAAAATCAAGGGAGAGAGAGGAGGGCTGGATTGCAGAGTTAATGGGCTCCGGCCCAGAAATGAAATCGATTGACCCAAATAAGGGGTCAGTCAAAAAACAAGAGAAGCCCACACAACAGACAACACAGGTCAGAAAAAAAACGCAGCGCGGATCTTACAGAAGAATCCAATGGTCACAAATTTGACTGACCCAAAAGTGAAATTTCAGCTAACTGAAAAGTAGCTAAATTGGCAAACACACACCCGAGACCTGTGTATCTTCAGTTTCAGAGACAATTTTGCCAGGGCTATGAATACCAGTCAACGCTAGCAGTTGGGGAATTTCAACTCCCGCCAACACCTTCCGCCCATAGGCTCGCTGGAGACTGGTCAAAATTCGCGTCGAAGCTTCATGTTGCTGCTGCTTGTGTAGCTGCGCGGACGCGATGGCCGACATCGACCTCACCTTGGCGCCTGCCGCGCCTTTCTCCTGCGGGCCTGGCCAGCAGCGCCCACAGCAATCGCATAGCCCGCATCCGGCCGCTCGGCCTTGGGCGCCGCGCACGCCGCGCGGTACGCCTCGTCCACGACTCGTGCGTCATGGAAGGTGGCGGCAGGGGGAGAAGGAGCCAGCGTGTGCGTGCGGCCATGGCGGGCGGGGGGATGCGGTCTGGGGGCGCCTGCTCACGGCGGCGGTGCCCAGGACTGCAGCGGAGAGCATATGGGCGGCGGGGGATGGGCCAGTCGGAGGCGCAGCCGGAGGGGTAGAGGATGTGTGGCGGCAGCAGGTAGAAGGGGTAGTGGCGGATCAGGCCTCGACCAGTCCGTGTGTGAGGAGGAAGAAAAGAAAAAAAATATATGAAAAAAGTGGGTCCCACGCCTGTTTACAGGTTGATTTAAAGTTTCTAATCTGCTGCGCCTATTTTCGGCCCTTATCCGAGACATGTCGTGAACTGTAAACACAATTTTAGAGTTCGCGATAAAAGGGGTCTGCTAGAGATGCTCTTAGAATAGCACTTTTGAAGAGTACACTACTACTTTCATGTGAAACCAACACTTACAGAAAGCACAACTAACAAATGTGACTCCAACTCAAAATAATGCTCTTGTTTTTCAATTTTTTTCTTTCCAACCAAGTTATTTCAGTTTTATATCACAGAATAAAAGAGTGAACAAATTGTAATTCCAAAATGATGATAAATCTTGTCCTCCTATCCGTTCCACGACCTTGTGAGGTCAACTTACCAATATCTATTATTCTTATACGTTTCAACATTCGAAATGTTGTGTCTGTCAAAGGACATACTATGGTTACTTGAGATTCTCTGATGTATGAGGCATTATCTTTTGTTGTATTTGTTCTTTTTAATAGTTAACAGCGCACAAAGGTCGCAAGATGCCAACGTATTTTGATGATTTCCTAAGCAAGCGACCTAACTCCTCGTATTTTATAGTTCCGCAGCAACACACGGGCATTGTGCTAGCTAGTTGATGTATAAATCTAGGCTTGGAATCTGTGTATGGTATGCAGGAGAAATTGACATTGAGAAAAAAGAACCGCTCCATCATTTAAAAGTCACAAGGCTAATTGCAGTTCTTTTGTATGATTACATCCAGTTCAAGTTACTTGAGTTCGTCCAAATGCACATCTGGCTGCTGGGCTGGATGAGAAGAAATTGAACACACTGGCTTGGTTTGCTGCATATTTACGGCAGTGACTAGAGTGATACAGTATAGTTCATCCAAACATGCAAACTGTCCAACATCTTCTATAGGAGTAGAGATATAGTAAATCCCAAGCATGCAAACTGTCCAACATCTTCTATAGGAAGGCACTACTACTAGAAATTAGCCTAATTAATTTCTACCATGGATTAATCATCGCACACGGTCACTGCCGTCGCTTCCTAGTGGCAGTGGCAGTGGGAGTGGCTCGCCCTCGGCCGACATTGGTCAGGTACTTCTTCGCCTCCGTGACGTGCGAGCTCTCCCGTTGGCGGTGGCGGCTCTTGCACACGAAGTAGACCACCACCTGCGCCACCAGCCCCGCCATCACCGCCGCCCACAGCGCCACCGCCAAGGTGATCCCCGCGGCCACCCGGAGCCGGATGCCGAGGCCCATCCTGTCGTCCACAACCAGCGCCCCGAAAGCCAGCTGCACGGCGACGACGCAGCCGTCGGTCGTCCAGAAGACGGTGGCCGCGGCCCAGTACTTGCCGGCGAGCAGCTCGTCGCTGATGTGCATGCCGGGGAAGCCCCAGTCGTCCTCCAGCACCAGCATCAGGCAGGCGACGCGCCACACCGCGCCGATGTGCGCCGCTCCGGCGAGGTACGCGGCGCTGCCCAGCAGCAGCGCCACCCGGGGAAGCTGGGCGCCGCTCTCCTCCTCAACCGGGGTAGCGGGGGCGAGAAGGTGGTGGTGCGCCAACCATGCGGCGGCGCCGAGGAGTGCGGTGTAGCCGAGGAGGAGGAGGAAGGCGTGGAAGGTTGTGACCGCGAGGCGCCAGGCGACCTTGCGGGCCGTCCGGATGAGGCGCGTGGCGCTGCGGGAGTCGCCTCCGAAGACGGACCAGAGGAACCTGGCCAAGAACCAGGGGACGGTGCGGTAGTCGCGGGCGATCGTGCGCTTGTCGCGGTCGTCGGTGACGCCGTAGCGCGGGGCGACGCAGAAGACGCAGAAGGCGGCGGCGCAGAGCGACTGGGCCACGATGGCGAGGAGGCAGGCGGCCTCTACGAGGAAGAAGAGAGCCCAGTTCGTGTCGAGACGGAGGAGGCTGGCGCCAGCGTGGGAGGAGGAGGCGAGGGCGTCGGAGGAGGGCGCGGGAGACGGCGATGTGGGCGAGCAAGGACAGGGTGAGTACGACCACCTGACCGGCCAAGAAGGCGGAGCCTGCTGGATGGGAGCGGGCGACGCGGAGGGCCTCGCGGCAGATGCCGGCGAGCCCAAGAGCGCCGAGAGCGGCGAACTCTGGGTTCTGCTCCATGGACAAGAGCTGTTGCTTGCTTGTTACTGAGGAAAATAAGTGGGGAAAGGAACAGGGACGAGCGCTGGTAAGGTGATATGTAGTCAGATGTGGCCGCCACAGAGCATGGCGATCATCGCACAGCACGGGCGCATCTTGGTCTCTCGCGCAGCACAGGGCATGGCGATCTGTGGGCTTGTGGCAATCCTGAAAGAAATAACCCTGACAACCCACGCCTCTTTATGCTGGGGACGACACTGCATTATCTTCTTGTGTCGCCGAATGATCCATCATTTAACAGTGAGTATATCTGAAGATCTTCTCTTTAGAGTTTACATGGAACAAGTGATTCCAAGATTTTGAGCTCCCTTGTAAGGATAAAGAAATCTTTGCTACCTGGAATAAACTCATGTCTTGTAAGTTGTAACCATGATTTGTGTGGGAATTATTTCCCATTCTCCCAATTCTACCCGTCTAGTTAAATTGGTTAAATTCGTTTCAATTCCAATCAATTTGTGAAACAACAATTTTAAACGAGTTTAAATTATATCCAATATTGGTCTTGTCATCAGACTTTTAAATATATATATATATATATATAATCGAAACTAAAATTCTACTTAAAAATATATGAACCATCTAAGAAAAAAAAAGAATGCTAGTAACATTTTCGATGAGAGGTGGGATGGAGAATGGCAGAGTCATGCATGCACATTGTGTCATTTACTTTGCCATCAAAAAAGTTAATGGGACCAATGATGTGGCTTAAATTCGGTATACCAAGCGAGAAGCAAAACAAATACGTGGAATACTACATACTCCCTCCGTAAAAAAATATAAAAAAGTTTAGATCACTAAAATAATGTTTCAAACGCTCTTATATTTCTTTACAAAGGGAGTACATGTTACTTCCTCTGTAAAGTAATGTTAACGATCGAACGCTAGAGAGTTTGTACCTCTCGCCAGCTCCGCCTCAGGTTCGCCTCGTCTTCCGTGGCCCTAGGGCTATGGGGGCGCGGTGGATTCTAGCAAGGGCCGGCGGGAGGGTTCCGTTGTTAGTCGTTTCTTTGAAATTTGTTAGGGTTTCTACCTACTCGGGAAGACGAGACGGCGTCGGCTCCCTGAAGATGGAAAAAAGGTCTCCCTTCCTAGCCCCCGTTTCGATGATGCGTCTAGTATCGTTGGTAGGCGTGTGGAGGTCTGTCTCCAGTGGATCTATCCTCAGTGGATTTTCTCGGATCTGGTTGTTGTTCGTCTATGTTCGTGTGTCTTTGGGTTGGATCCTTTCGATCTACATTATTCTTCATGGGCGGTGGTTCTTGTTCTGGTACGTTGCCTATGGGGCCTTAACACGACGACTTCCCGACTATCTACTACAACAAGTTGTGCTTAACACAATGGTGGTGTGCCTTCGGCTCGCTTGTAGTCGTCGCTTAGTGGTCTACGGATCTGGATGTAATCTTTATTATTTCTGGCGTTCGTTGTACTACCATGAATGACGATCAATAGATCGGAAGTCTTTTTGCGAAAAAGGTAATTTAGTGATCTAAAAGCGGAAATTTGCTTTTGGAGGCCTCCAAATGTAAAATTCAAATTTCGTGAATATTCATATTATTACAATTTAAAAAATTGTGTAAAAAAATACAGATATACATGAAGGCATAACGCACAAGTGTGTAAATTTTTAAGAAAAAATACGTTGAAATGAGTGATGAGTAAAAAAGAAATAAATCTGGAGCTTTTGAACCCATGATACTATTCATTCTATCAGACCATGAATTTGTGTTTTTTTGTACAGGCCGCATTTCAGTGTATTTCATTCTGAAATTTTACACACATACTCCTCACATCCTTGTTTACTTGTACAAAAATTGTTAGTCTTTTGAAACAAAAAAATTGAATTTTGAATTTTTCAAAAATTCAGCCTTCATGGAGGCCGAGATCCAAACCGCCATACATATCTAAAAGGTCTTATATTCTTGCGAACCAACCTATGGTTCGATGGTTAGGAGCGCAGTGGTATCTCCAGTCCACTGGAGTTCAAGTCTTGTACTTACATTGGTGCTTGCATTTTTCTGGCTTTATTTCTATTAGTATTTAATTAATCCTATTAATCCCTGTTTTTCCTAACCGAGACAGTTGCCTCGCATCCCGTCAGTCATACCCCTTCGAGGGCTATATATGTGTGTAATCCCATCATCAATGAGAAGGACTGTTCACTTTTACATCTCTGTGTTTGTCTCCTTGGTCTAAATGACGGAGTTTAAATTGAAGGATTTGGGTAAACCAAAATATCGCTCGTTACTACAAATTGAGCATCTTCATTCATACATTATGATGTACTATTTTGAATATATTCAGTTATTCATAATATATTCGAGAAATTCATTGTGGACTAACCTTATCCATCCATAACTCTCATGGTAGTTCATTCTCTAGACGTTGAGATATTGGGACTCAACGTTCCATAATGCCATTGGATCCACCAAACACAATTGTTTGGTACTCAAGAATATCTTTCGATATCTCCAAGGCATCAAACATCTTGTCCTGGTTTTTAGTTTCACATAAATGTGAACACCGATATCATTGGATACATCGATCAGATCGTCACTATGTCAGATCGTAGACAAGCTAAGTATTCCTACTAGATGTGGTAGCCCTCTCATGAAGAGTCTTTGAAACAGACCTCATGGCTACATCCACTAAACCATTATCTCAACGGTAATGTTTCTTGTGTTGTCCGGATGCAAACAGGTTACATAATAAGCAATATTGCTATATTGCATATCTTGCAAGTCAAATCATGTAACTGATTTGCTCATGAAGTCCCTACCAACTTCTATGTTCCAGAAATATATTCATGGAATTGGTATGTGATGGCTTCAAAATTTGCAAGAATCAGGGGAAGTATCTTCCTGAATTGTTCCTATTCAATCCATTATAATATACTTCTTTTCTCTTCATGAGTTTACTATACAGGTTCTCATAAAGGTTTTCAATGAGGTAATATCAACATGAGATCATATGCCATACTTTCTGTTTTCCCCGCCGGGGTTTTTAAGAAAGTATATATGGCATATTTATTGTCCTCTAAATTCTATGGGTTTTCTCATATTGAGTTAAAAGAGGCAATAACTGTTATATGTTGCAGCAATTTCTCCTTATTTTTTCCACTGGGTTTGCAGGAGTTTTAGCAACATATCAAACACATGTATCCTCATTTTTCCCACAAAGTTTTGGAGGAGTTTTCAAGATGATTATACTTACACTAACAAGCATGGATTAGGGAGAGTGTTAGGATTTAATTAATCATATTAATCCCTACTTTTCCTAACCGAGGCGGTTGCCTCGCATCCCTTCGGGGGTTATATATGTGTGTAATCCCATCATCAATGAAAAGGACTGTTCACTTTTACATCTCTGTGTTTGTCTCTCGTTCTCACTCGAAACAATTTCAGGCCTTCCGGCAATGTGCGTTTAGTGAAAGAAGACGTTCCCATCATGTATGGAGGCGTTCATAAGGGTAAGTGTACGAGCGTCTGTGTATGTACTGTGTTAAAGAAAAAGTTTTTATAATATACTTTTCAAAGGCAGTACATGTGATTTCAACATTCTTGGATCTTAAAACAACTGGATGGCGGATGCTTGCCCGGTATAGATCGATATGGACGAGATAGAGAGTTGCTGCTACTGGGAGAAAAATCTGCTTGCTTCAAGGTTTGGGCTTGGACAAAGGCAGAGCTCCTCCGCGTGGACGCGCATGTGCAGGGCAGGGTGAAAGAAGTTTCGTAGCACCATCGCACCGTGTAGCTCCCTCCCCTCTACAGTCTACATTGCCGATCTGGGCAGGCTATCGCATGCATGGGCCACTCTCCGGCTCAGCTTGCCGTTTGCATGTCATCTTTAGGTTGGGAGACGACACATCTATCAGCTTCTGGTGTAATCCTATTCCTAGCTCTATCGGACGAATGCGAGCCTAGCCAGCCATGCATCCTGCTACAGTATTTGGGAAGGGCATCGGGGAGGAAGTTTCTTTGCACCACGGTCGTCTTGCTCTCCAGCGCCACTGATACGCGGCGTGCGTGCAAAGAAAGCCAAGCCTGAAGCCCCTCCCTTTCTCTCCCTCCCTCCCCCCCTCAAACACGGACTGATGCCAACACCGCGTACCCCCTAGCCGCTACAGCATTGCCGATCTCGGCAGGCTCCCTCGGCTCGGCTTGCCGTTTGCGGCGAAGAGCCATTGCAGAGCACTAGCGCGCATGTGACCACTGCATGCATGGAGGCAAAACAGACAGTGAAAAGGCGCGGGGGCGCGGTGACTGCTCAAACCGCGTCGCCACTCGGCAACCACTACGAACGAACACAAAGCAGCGGTCCAGTCACTGTATTTCACCGCCATTAGCGAAGCTCTTTTATGATGCTTGTTTACTCTGGCCCTGTGTGAATCTTCTTGCTCTCTTATGAAGTTCTCGGGATTGTTCGGCTGGGCATAATGCAAGCATGTAGAGATATTGTTCGATCTCGGGATTGTTCGGCCGGCCAGCAGCGACGGCTGGCATATCGATCATCCCACCGGGTTGTGATAGCGGACGTGGACGGTGTCAGTTTTGAGGCTAGAAACGGCATGCCCTTTTGGACATGTCGGTTACTTACTTGAGGTGCTCCAGCTGAATCACCAATCATGATTCCACTGTAATCTCGCAAAACACCAATGGACACTCGGTTTAAAGACAGACTCAGCTGGAACCGCAACATGGACTGAAATTTCGTACGAGACGATAGGAACCGCAAGGAAACAGGTCACTGAACAGAGAGGTAGCACGCCACTCAACGTTTGCATGTCAAAAAGGGGCCATTGCCAGATGCCAACTAGAAGTAGTAGTTTGATGGACACGGTATGGTGAATTTCAACCAGTTGGTTCACTCGATGTAAACACAAATGTTTTCTATCGTGGCGACAACCCATGATGCTCTACAACTACAACCCCCCTGCGAATTCAGTTACTTGCTTGCCATGCTTCGGCTGAACGACAGATCATCCAACTGCATGTGGTTTCGCAAAACACCATGGGACATTCAGCCAAGACCAAATCAGCTTCACCAGGATCAGAAAAACTTCATACAAGAAAAACACATCACAGAAACAGAGCTAGTATGGCACTCGAGCTCGACGATTGCATATTGAACAGACATAACCGGAATCCAGAGGCCAACTTTCAGTTTGGAGTAATGGAAATGGACACGGTATGGTAAATTTTAACCAATTGGTCTCGAAGGATAATCCCTTCGCTATAGACACCGCAACAACAACAAAACTTGCATGAAGGAACCTCTTTAGATATAATCTATTACGAAACCTCAAAATTGGTTTGGAACTTTGGATTTTGTGGCTAAAACGAGGATACTGAATTTTAGTGATGGCTCACATGTTGTCAGCCACTTTCAGATTGCTCATCCTCCTTCTCTTGCTGTTCCTGACAATCTATCCACACATGCGGCAAATGGCCCTGCGACACCTGCTGGCCACCGTATACCATTGCTGCGCCTGGCACCTGCAGCTGGGGCGGTAGTAATACGGGTGTGCGCCAACCGGAGCCCCCAAGGGGGTGGCGGCAGCCTGACTCTGTGAAGCCTGAACCCCTGCCCCTTCAATTCGTCCCTGGGGATTATGTCCACCAAGAAGTCGTAGACATCAGTCCAAGCAGCAGCAGTGGCAACGTCACTCTTCTTCAACATCCGGCGCTTGTTCTCCTCGGTGACCATCCATGACGTCATCGTCATCTCCAGAGACGTCATGATCCGTGCCTGACCATCCGCCTGGATCCATCGCCTTTAGATCCACAGAAGTCACGAGGAAGGCCCTTGCCACCACCATTGGCCGCACATGCTTCGTCCGGTGGTGGTGCAGGCAAAGGGGAGGACCAGGCGATTGATCCTAGGGTTTGGAAAAGGAGCGCCCTTGAGCCACCTTGGGATGGAGCGACGCCAGGGCCGACCCTGTGTTTCCACAGGCCCTAGGCGAACTTGACATGGGCCCTTATATAAATTTCAACCAAATTTGACTATAATAATTCAACTGACTCCATCAACAACAGTAATAACTAAATTCGAACCGACTCCATCAACAATAATAATACTAAAAAGATAGCAAAATGAAACTAGCATGCTATGATTATCTCAAATAAGAACCAAATTCAACTGACTCCATCAACAATAATAATACTTCATTGCTTTAAAAAAAATTCTTCGGACGTTTCTTGATGCAATAATACTTTCTTTCTTTCTTCTCCTTTTTTCAGCACCCAACAATTGCTTCTTCTTAGGCAACATGGCAGGATATTGTCCTAAAATCATGAAGAAAAGAGGGTACAAAGAATTAAGAATTTATACATCGGATGATTGGAACCCTAGACATACATAACGATATAGTTGAATACGTACATATTAAATAAAAAATAAAATATACTACTGAAATTGTCAAATTGGGATCTGGGGGGATGGATCAGGTCATCAAGAACATGAATGGATCATGGATACGTATACGTACTATTACTAACTCTGTGGATTGTGGTGTGCTCATGGGCTAAAGGAACTGACGGATGGAATGGATCATGGATTACCTCGTTGGCTCGTTGCAGCGGCGAGCCGGCGGCGGCCGTGACGGCGAGGCGCCGAGCGCCGAGCGGCAGGTAGGACGAAGAGATTAGAGACGAACCGTCCAGACTCCAGACGAAGGAAAAGAAAAAAAAATCCCAAGCCGTGGCACTCTCTGCCTGACACCACGGAGAAAGCAGTTTCAGCAATGTTCAATGCGGCCTCTGCGATCTTACTCGGTGATGGGGCGTCTGCAAGGTTTTGGACAGATAACTGGCTCCCGGAGGTCGTTCTATCGCAGCAACAACACCTGCGTTGTTCTCTTTTGTCAAAGACTCCGGTTGCTCAGTCCGGGAGGCTCTCCATAATCAATCTTGGATCAGGGATATCTCGGGCGGAATCTCGGTGCAAGCTCTAGCGCAGTATCTATCAGTTTGGGATCTAACCTCCGATACAAGTCTAATGCCAGGTGTGAGGGATCAGGCCCGCTGGAAGCTTACTAAGGGGCAAGAGTTCTCGGTCGGCAGTGCGTACAAGATGTTGTTCATGCTCAATATTCGTTTTGCTTGCAACAAGCCAATCTGGAGATCCAAAGCATCACCACGATGCAAATTCTTTATGTGGTTGGTCGTCCATGGCAAGTGTCTGACGGCCAATAATCTGGAACGAAGAGGTTGGCCTGCAAACACATCTTGCTCCCTCTGTCTGTCAGCGCCGGAGGACTGTACGCACCTATTCGTTCACTCCGTTTCGCCCAGCACCTCTGGTGTCTGTTCAAGTCTTCGATTGGGGCACATTTTACTATACCGGATGACTCTGACGGCTGCACTGAGGAGTGGTGGCTGCGCGCAAGAGCAGGCATTTCCAAGCCAATGCGCAGGAACTTTGACACTATTACAATTCTGTTGCACTGGAGGCTATGGAAAGAGAGGAACTCCAGAGTTTTTGACCAAGTGGCGAGCAGTGCTGAAAGAGTCCTGGACTTGATACGGGAAGACATAGCAGTATGGCGCTCAGCAGGCTGCATATATAGCAGACTTTGGTTCCTAGCGAGTCATTGGCATTTGTACGGTGTTGTAATCGTTATATTGTGGGGTTTGTCAGACTCTGGTTTCTAGATCTAATTCGCCTAGACTGCTAACCGCGCTGTACTTCTTCTTTCTTTCTAATAAAGATCGTCCAAGGGCCCTTCGAGACGAAGGAAAAGAAAATGAGCAGCCGGTACCGATAGCTAAGGCGCTAGCGTAACGCTTTGTAATCGATCGCATGGGCCTCGCGCCCTAGCCCATCTCTTTTTTTACCTATTTTTTGTTGGGCATTAGTATGTACTAGTAAGTTGCACGTGCTTTGCACGCCAACATATAAAGACGACACCCGAATAATCCATCATTTTTATTTGTAATGCTTATCTTAAAAATACTCAATATGTCTAGAAGTCTAATGCCGCATTGCAATTTTGTGAAATCCATATTCTAATGTCAAATTTCCCTAGCTAGGTGCTCTGGTTCATTGGCCATCAAGCGTGACGCTTAAGTATTGCACCCCAATGAATGTTACATATTAGTTATGTGCGTGCATAGAGACATTTCATTTGACATACATTATTTTTTATATTGCTCACCATTCATGCCTAATGGTCCAAATACATGCGAGATGCAATGCGTATTTTTTGCATAATACATCTGACGATGGCACCTCTCTCAATATGCACGTGGACGAATCAGACCAAGTTAGGACCTGCAACCCTCAAAAAAGAAAAATTAGGGCCTGCAATGACCACTTACCTACTTTTATGATTTAGATGTACATTTTCATTCCTACATGACCTAGTTGAACCTTAAATAATTTTAGGACCTTGGTTGTATTTTACATTTTTACATATCAATATGAAAAAAATTGGATTTTTTTTTTGGAATAAATACGTATTACATAACTTGAATACCTTCAGAATACAATAAATGTTCCGACGCCATCAAGAGATATATGATGGAAGAAATCTTGGGTTATAATAGCATAATAGAGTTTTATGAGTTATACAAAAACACGTTTAGGTGAATGTAAATAAGATGACACAACTTAATTTTACCGTGGACAACTCAGTATCAAGATGTGGCTGTTATAACATTTCAAATAAATGTAAAGAGTAGTTTTAACCGTACAAACTCTTGATTGAATTTGTCGCCTAATAAATTAACCCCAGCAAGTTTCAAATATGAATTGCAGAGTTGTAGCCAAATATTTCTAGTATTATAATAAAAACATATTTTAATACGTTCATGTCGGATACAAATATTTAATTTACTCATGTTGATGATTGTTCATTTGATGGTATATAATTTTCGTAAATTAACATCTCAAATTTGAAGTATTGTATTCATTGCACATTTATTATTCCTTTAGTTTTTACCTGTGAGTTCCGATCCAACAAATGGCACATCCAATTCCATGGCCTAATGTATCATCTAAAATCTGAGACAGTGAGCATTAGAACGTGAAGCATCCCTTTAGTTTCTTCTATGTTTCTGGTATTAGTAGAATCTCTTGATGATTGTTCATTCTCTTGATTGAATTTGTCGCCTAATAAATTAATTCCAGCAAGTTTCAAATATGAATTGCAGAGTTGTAGCCAAGTATTTCTAGTATTATAATAAAAACATATTTTAATACATTCATGTCGGATACAAATATTTAATTTACTCATGTTGATGATTGTTCATTTGATGGTATATAATTTTCGTAAATTAACATCTCAAATTTGAAGTATTGTATTCATTGCACATTTATTATTCCTTTAGTTTTTACCTGTGAGTTCCGATCCAACAAATGGCACATCCAATTCCATAGCCTAATGTATCATCTAAAATCTGAGACAGTGAGCATTAGAACGTGAAGCATCCCTTTAGTTTCTTCTATGTTTCTGGTATTAGTAGAATCTCTTGATGATTGTTCATTCTCTTGATTGAATTTGTCGCCTAATAAATTAATTCCAGCAAGTTTCAAATATGAATTGCAGAGTTGTAGCCAAGTATTTCTAGTATTATAATAAAAACATATTTTAATACGTTCATGTCGGATACAAATATTTAATTTACTCATGTTGATGATTGTTCATTTGATGGTATATAATTTTCGTAAATTAACATCTCAAATTTGAAGTATTGTATTCATTGCACATTTATTATTCCTTTAGTTTTTACCTGTGAGTTCTGATCCAACAAATGGCACATCCAATTCCATGGCCTAATGTATCATCTAAAATCTGAGACAGTGAGCATTAGAACGTGAAGCATTCCTTTAGTTTCTTCTATGTGTCTGGTATTAGTAGAATCTCTGTCTTAGCTTGGAAGAATGTGAATGTGACTGGTACTGCTACCTGGGCCAACTGCCCGCAAAATATCCTGGAGAGTGGCGCATCATTTCTTCTTTTTACGACGGCTAAATCATACTCCAGGTTATGTGACTTTTTAATTTTTAAACACAAAAAAGGTTATACGACGACTCCAGGTACTGGCTTGGTCCAGCAAAAAAGAACACATTCAGTGGGACCGGCCAGAATCCCTTGGAGAGTGGGGTTGCATGGCATACGTTTCTAGAAAAGTCTTCCAGCTTCTCTTTATTTTACTCCTGGAGAGTGGGGTTGCAGTGGAGTATTACTTCGTATAGGAAAATCGCCTAGCTTTTAGATGCTCCGCACAGCTGGTTGCATTTGGGACAGACCTGCTATTCACAGCGGGAGAGGCGAATCCAGCGCATGCCAGCCGTTGGATTCGTAGCACAGATGACTGATGAACGGTAGATTTGAGCATACTGTGAGAAATCAATGGCTCGTATCAGTCCAATGTCGTTTTGGTGGGAAACTGAGAGGCAAGTGGTAAATCCAAATTCAAAACTGCTACACTATAGTAGTAGAGATATGTACTACATCATGGGCCCCCCTCCCGCCTGGGCCCTGGGCCGCCGCCCCACCGGCCATACCCCAGGGCTGGCCCTGGGCGATGCGATGCATGTTGAAATTTCCATGCACTCTCCTGTCCTAGCCTCGATATCTCAAGGTTGTGGTCCCTCTTCACAAAATAGACACCCCCAAGTCATTATTTTCATCTAGGTTAATCTTCCTCTCGTTCAAATAAATGAACCAGTAGAGAAAAATAGTACCATAAGCTTGATCAATCATGGAGATGCGGGCGCGAGGAAGGCTCCGCGAGTTTTCTGTTTCAACCAACCAACAAAGAGTGAAAGGATGGAGGCCAGAATCACTCAGGAGCGCATGCAGCACTGGCCATGGCTGTAGCCGGGCACTGGCCATGTACCACTTGTTTCCAGCAGGAAGAGGACGTGGGAGGGATGTGGCACGCGGGCTGGTACGCAGTGGCGGAGCTTAGTGGAGATCAAGCTGGGCCATCGCCCCCCCGCCCCCCCACCCCTATCTAGGAGATTTGTTCATATTATCATAAGTAATTGCCCATAGATTCATAGAAATCTAGCCTAAACCTGATGTTAGTTGTCCCCCTAGCCCATTTGCCCCTCCTAAGATGTGTCCCAAGCTCCGCCACTGCTGGTACGTACTACGTACGTGCTTTAGTTGCCTCAACGTGCACGCATCTGTTGTGCATCAATCCATCATTCAGCTAATCAACCCTGGGTACGTAGTCATAAGTAGTACTACTTCCTTGATATTACTCCCAAAAAATATGTAATAATGGTGGTAGTAAAATGGCAAGAAGAAATTAAACACTCTTGGATTGGTTGGGTGGCTGTTACTAGTGATGCGGCTAATCTCCCCCCCCCCCCCCCCCCCCCCCAAAAAAAACTAGTGATGCAGCTAATCCAAAATGCTCAACAATCATACTTATAGTGGCACATACTCCTACAAATCTCAAGCTCAAGCATGCACAGTGGCATTTTCGTAATAAAAAAAGTAAAATGGCATGAAGAAATTAAACACTCTTGGATTGGTTGGGTGCAGAAGGCGGTTACTAGCCAGTGATGCAGCTAATCCAAATGCTTACCAATCAAAGTTTCTTGATCTTGTGCACAGTGCCGGAGCTACAGTACCAAACATGGGCGGGCCGGTACAAGGAAAAGCCCATTATTTTCCTTAAATTGGCCCAGTCTAATATGAACCCTCCACTGTTTTTGCTCTGGGCTGGGCGGGCCGTGGCCCATCCAGCCTTGCTGAAGCTCCAACGGTGCTTGTGCAGAAAGGTACTAGAAATTAGCCTAATTAATTCTACCATCGGTGCTACATAGGATTACTAAAGCCGGCGGCTGACGTTGACGACCCTCTCGTGGTGGTGGCTTTTGCACACGAAGAACACCAGCCCAGCCATCACCGCGTGGAGCAGAAGGCGATGTGGGCGAGCAAGGACAAGGTGAGCACGATAACCTGGCCGCCCAAGAAGGTGAAGCCTGGGGGGTGAGAGCGGGCGACGCGGAGGGTCTCGCGACAGATGCCGACGAGCCCGAGAGGCCGGAGTGCGGGTGCGGCCTCCTCCATGGACAAGCTGCTGCTAAGAGATCGAGAAGAGAGAGCCGATGCAGGGGAAAATAAGCAAAGAGAGACGATGGATGGACCAGAGATTGGACTGACTCACCAACAGAAGAGGCCATATATATATATATATATATATATATATATATATATATATATACATAATACATATATATGAGACTAAGGGCCGCATGCATCATCATGATGCAGAGGCCAGGGGTATACCTCCATTTTCAAAAAAAGTAGGCAATGCTGAGCTGAGGGTGCACCAATCTGTATCTCGTGCACGATTCATGTAGACATGTTTTGTTTAGCACCAAAAATGTATGTCTCTGCCTCGTTATTTTTGTTCTAGGGCAACGCAGTTGCTAAAACAAAAATTTCACGACTTTTTGATACGTGTAAAGTAGTACTACATCTTTAGCACTATCACACGTAGACGGAGGGACGGCCACTCGGCGTCGACGTGTGCAAGGCATGGGGGAGGAAGTTTCGTAGCACCATCACACGGCCGGACGGCCATCCGGCTCTCGGCCGGACACCAGTGCACGCCGTGCAGAGCGGGGCCCCTGCTTCATTCCCCGGTACACCAAACACGTACGGACACATGCGAGTAACAAGAAGAGACGCACACAGACACCGTGGCTCCTTCTCCCCCGGTACATTGCCGATGTGAGCACTGAGCAGGCTATCACGCGCCCGGCTCATGTTGCCGTTTGTGGCGAAAGCCACTGCAGACGCCACGATACACGATTTCGGCGTGTGAGTTGTGACCCGTCGCTAGGGCCTTTGGCCCAACAGAGAGAGAAAGGCACAGCACGCGGTGGCTAATCAAACCGCGTCGCCACTCCGTTACTACTACTGCCACAAACCAATGGCTGTTTTTACATATCACATTATCACAAAGACTAATAAGCCGAAACTGAGAAAGTAACTCTATGTATCATCACATTTACCGTGGCGTTAAAAGAATCCCAAGCTGCTGCTACCCCCTCCAGAAAATCACAGACTGCACGGCAAGCATCCTCGCGAACCAGCGAGTATAACATGGCCGGAAGCCCATCTGCCCCGGTGCCTTAGCTAGAACCATGCATCTAAAAACAAAGTCTCCTCAATTTCCTCGTCCGAGATACCAGCAGTCGTTAACATGTCATTCGTGTCATCCGTGAATACAGTGATAACGTGGCCACCATCTCCCGCATCGCCTCATCCGTCGAACGTTTTGTCACGTCCTCTCTCGGAAGCGCCTTGACCGTGTTCTTTCTTTTCTGATGTGATGAAGCGCGTTTCTGAAAGATATGCAAGTTTAACCCCAGTTTGCATAGTAATTCAAACGAAATACAAATAGAGTTTCACAACCAAACAAATATATCATAGTTTACAAAGACAAATAAAATTTAAATTGTCTCAAATAAATTTCAAAAAAGATACATCTCTTGGTTGCCAACGTGAGCTCACATATACTCAACCAAATTATTCTGCAGCTGCATGTGAGTTTTTCAATCACACATTTGATGATGAAATTGGGTGAACTATGCAAACGTTACCGCTCATCCATGCTTACTATTTTCACCCTGAAACCCTTGGTCATAGATATGTTCCAGGCGCTCATCATCTACGATCGTATTGTGCATGGTCACACAAGCAGTCATCACCTCCCACAACTTCATGGTACTTCAAGTTCTAGCAGAATATCAGATGCCCCGTCGAGATTGCACAACACAAAAGGCACGCTCCACATCCTTCCTAGCACTCTTTTGCTCTTGGGCAAATCTCTTCCTCTTCTCTCCTACAGGGTTGGGGATTGTCTTCACAAGAGTAGTCCACTGAGGATAGATACCGCCAGCTAGGCCATTGTTGTTAACATTGACCTTCAGGCAGTTGCCTTCTGTCATCCTTGCGAACACCGGAGAGCGCTAAAGCACGTTGATGTCATTGTGAGAGTCGGCCATATCGAAGAAAGAGTGCCAAATTCAGAGATCTTGTGAAGCCACGGCCTCGAATATGACAGTGCAAGTTTTGTCATGGCCCTTATACTGACCCTGCCAAGCTAAAGGGTTGTTCTTCCACTCCGAGTGCATAAAATCTATGCTACCAAGCATCCCCGGAAAGCCCCTGCTGACATTCATCGTTAAGAAGCGGGTTGTATCTGCATCATTTGGCTCTCTCAAGTACTCAGGGCCAAACACTGCTATTACAGCCTTGTAGAACATGTACATGGACTCTAGGCACGTGGACTCGCCCATACAGACATACTGTCAATGTAATCACCGGGAACTCCATATGCAAGTATCCGAATAGCCGAAATGCAATTTTTTATAAGATGAGAAGCCAATCTTTCCCAGGGCATCCTCCTTGCACTCAAAATAATCATCGTACCCCACCAACCCCTCCCGGATATGGTTGAACACATGTCTAGCCATATGGAAACGACGCCGGAATAGGTGGTGTTTGAACAACGGGTTGGTGGTCTCAAAGTACTTCTTCCAGAGAAGGAAATGGCCGCTCTCTCGGTTGTGATTCAACGCCGGAGTGTGCCCCGGGATTGAGCCCCGGAACATCGGTCGCTACCTCTAAGGTGGTCATGGACGACCAACACACCAGCCACAAAGCTCCTCATCGTCCGACGAGGAATCATCCGAGTCGCAAAGGAAAATGTGGAAAAAGAAATCATCGTCGGAGTCCATTTGTACCTTGCAGGCAAACTGTCGAACAGTTGCGGGTGTCATCAAAGAAGCTCGTCGACGAATAGCCTCGCGCCTCCGCTGGACCTGGCAGCAAGCCCTGTTGGCGTCCGGCACGCATGGCGGCGTCCGGCGAGCGTGGTCCCCGCGCTTTGTCCACTTCAGGCAGGGCCGGGGGGCGTGGGACGAGGTGGTGTTGGCGGCGACATTGGGGAAACAGCGGCAGTGTGGCGATGAGGTAGTGGCGGCGACAACGTTGGAAGGTGGCGTGCTGCGGGGGGGGGGGGGGGGGGACTAGGCGACCGGGGGGTGTGCTGGCTGCCGATGCGAGGAAGAGAATGGCTACGTGGCATCGACTGGCGGGCCGGGGGGAGTAGGCGCGCGTCGCGCTTCCGTTTCATGTTCTCGCCGACGCAAACGAGCCCTAAATTTGGTCCTGGAATGGGTCGCCTGACGCACAAAAAGCGAACGCGCGTCCGTTTGGGTCGGCGGGTTGGGCCGACTTTTGTGTCCCAAATGGACATGTGCGGATGAAATGGGTCAGCGTTGGGGTTGCTCTTAAGGCTGTTCACACTCCGGCCGGACCGGACGTCGTCGGTCCGCGTGGACGTGTGCAGGGCAGGGCAGGGCGACCCATTCTGATGGATGACACGTGGCATTCACAAATCACAAAGCATCCACCCCACCCCCCACCTAAAATCAGGGGGGGAGAGATTAGATGCTTTGTGATTTGTGAATGTCACATGTCATTCATCAGGGCGGGTCTCACCTGATTTATATGAGACCTGATCTCATATAATTTTTTTCCGGGCAGGGCACGGGGGAGGAAGTTTCGTAGCACCACGGTCGTCTTGCTCTCCCTCCGGTGCCAGTCATGCGCGGCGTAGGTGCAAAGAAAGCCAAGCCCCTCCCTCCCTCCCTCAAACACGGTACTCTTGGACATGAAAGAAACACGGGCTGATGCCAACACCGCGTGGCTCCCCTCCCTAGCTAGCCCCTACAACAAACAATGCCGATCTCGGCAGGCTACCGCATTGCATGGGCCATGCCCACGCCTCGGCTCAGCTCAGCTTGCGCAAAATGATAGAGAGAGCTTCAACCTTAGATTGAAAAAGTTTCAATCAAATGATAGAGAGAGCTTCAGTCAAGCCCCGCTCAAGAACGAAAACAGTTTCAAATCATTTACATAAAAGTTTCGATCGTGGATAGAAAAAGCTTCAACCGTGTATGAAAATAGCTTCAACCGTTGGAAAAAAAGATCCAACCAGACACTCCAAACCAGAGAAAAGTTGCCAACGTTGAGAAAAAAAGCTTCAACCGTATATGGGAAAAGCTTCAAACGGCTATCCGCGACAGAAAAGTTGTGGTTGCAGTCTGCGGTCACCTCGGTCATCGCCGTCGCGCACCCCGGCCACCGTGGGGTTGCAGCACATGGACATCGCCGTGGTAGCACCTCGTCGTCCCCGGTTGTAGCATCTCCCGTGGTCACCCCGGTCGCCGGTTCGATCTCGCGGACACAACAGCTTCGTCAACACCCTGCATCACCGCATCTAGCCCCTCGTCTCCGCCATTGCAGCTCCTCCTCTCCCGTATCCTACCTTGAATCATCAAGGGTTGGCGCGGCTCGGAGCTCACCGGAAGCCATGACCATGGGGGAGGGGTGGAAGAGAAGGAGGAGGCCACGGCGGCAAGCATGGGGAAAAAGGAGAGGAGAGTGCCCGGCAATGGAGACGAGCACCAGAGCGAGAGGAGGAGCACGGCCATGGCTGCCCGCATTGGGAGAGAGAGAGAGAGAGTTCCCGAGAGGAAGAAGAAGATAGGAAAAGGGCGAAGCGGTACATGTGGGCCTGCAAGGACGCGTGGCTCCGTGGTATTGCTGGGTGTGCTAGGCGCGCGGGAGCGAACGACACGACCGGCCGAAGCTTCGGCCGGTCTGCCGATGGGAAACGTTTTCCTATTAATTAAGCTAATTAGAATTAAGTTAACTGTTAGATAGGTTGCTTGGTTCTCAAGCAATCATGTACTTCCGTGGCTCTCAAGGCAATTATATAATTCCTTGACTCTCAAGTAACTATGTGTTTACTTGACCGCCAAGCACCATGTGTACTTTCACCTCACATGGGCTGGCAGTAACCTCAAATGCCCAGCCAACGAGTTGACGCCCCGTCCTCCCCACTTCTATCATCAATAAAGACTAAGAGCATCTCCAGCCGCGCCCCTAAGAAGGCCCCCCAGGCGATTTTTCGGCCGCGGACGCCAAAAAATCGGCCCAGTCGCGCCCCCAAGGACCCAGTTTTCGCCGGGTCGGGCCGAAATTGGCGCCGGTGGACCCAACCCGAACCCGGCGCGCTGGGGGTCGCTCGGGGGCGCCGGGCGAATCGTTTTTGGCGCGAAGAGCCGCGGGCCAACCGCGTCAACGACTCGACTCTCTTCTGCCGCTTCGTCGTCCTCATCGCCTCGTTTCCCGCGGCGAATCAATGCCAAAGCTGCGCGCTGCGCGCGCTGCCGCGCCGGTCAGCCTCCATTGGTGCCTCACGGGCGGCGCAGTGAAGGCCGGGCGACGCGCGTCCCCTCGGCCGCCACGCCATCAACCCACGCGTAACGCGCCGGCCAAGCCTACCACGCGGCTCGTCCGCCTATATAAGCCGACCACCAGCGCGCGGAGGCACGCACAGATACTCCACCGCCGACGCGCCCATTTCTCCCCTCCTTCCTCCTCTCGCTGTCTCCAGTTCAGAAGAATGGCCAAGCGCTTTCCAGGCGACGGCGCGGCGGCGAAGGGCTTCGGGCGCCGCCATCTTCACGAGGACGAGGCTCGCCTCCTTTTCGAGGCCGAGTACCCGGTCCCGCCGGACATGCTGGTGCCCGGGGCTTAAAGGATCAGCGCCGGCGGCGTGCCGGTGCCACCACCACCCACCGGGGCGGCGCGGCGTGCGGAGATCGCACGTATCCGCGCGTCCCTCCGCGGGCGGCGAGGGAGGGGCCACGGTACGTCCCCGACAGCCCGCTCTGGGAGCCCTACTTCCGCCGCCGTCACGCCGAGCAGCTCCGGTAGGCTCAACTCCGAGGGCCGGCGACGATGGTGGGGCGTGCCCGGCCGCACGTTGGAGGTCGTCCTCGAGTACACCGAGGGCGGCAACACGCCGCGCCTCGAGTACCCCGCTCCCCCGTCCTTCTCACGCCGCCGTGGAAGCTCCTGGACGCCGAGGCGCATGGAGCGGCCCAGGGCGTCCTCCTCCTCGTCCGGCCGCTCATCGGGCTCTCCCTGCCTCCGCCCTGTCAAGCCGGAGCCCCAGGACACGCCTGTCAGCGCTTGCACCCGCAGCTCCGGCGTCCGCATCGGCGACTCCGCCCCCTTTTTTTTTGTAAAATATGTTTAAAT
This sequence comes from Triticum aestivum, assembly GCF_018294505.1. Lineage (NCBI taxonomy): Eukaryota > Viridiplantae > Streptophyta > Magnoliopsida > Poales > Poaceae > Triticum > Triticum aestivum. The sequence goes on from NC_057812.1 coordinate 674,299,768, forward strand.
TTGAACGAACTCGCCGATGTTTGCATTAAATTTGAGCTGTGTTTGCGCCATATTTGACTTTTTCAAAAAAAACGTGGGCGCCGCGACTAGGGGGCATCACGCCCCCAGTGCGCGGTTTAGCGCCGGTGGGCCCCAGGGGGCGATTTTTAGCCCCTCCTGAGGGGCCAGCGGCTGGAGATGCTCTAATGGATCATCTTTCATTCAAGTCTCTCGTTTTTTTACTTTTTACTTCAAACAGTTCGTTCGTCTGCACACAAGCATGTAGGTAGAGATACTACTGTGCATGGCCGGCTGGGCGCTGCACATGGCCAGCCAACAGCAGCGGGTTGTGATAGCCAACGTGGACAGTGCCAGTTTTGAGGCTAGCTAGAAACGTACGTGATATCATCATCCAGCTGAATGACCCATCATCTACTGTACGTAATTTCACAAAGCAAGCACCACTGCACATTCGGTTTAAGATATATAGACTCGGCTGGAGCCGCAACATGATCACAAATCTCGTACGAGACAATAGGAACCGCAAGTAAACAGGTCACTAGTACGCCACTCAATGCATATCAGAAAGGGGCCATTGCCAGATGCCAACTACTCCTAGTAGTTTGATTTTCACGGTATGGTGAATTTCAACCAATTAGTTCAGTCGATGGAAACACAAAGCTTTTCTGTCCTCACGACAAGCTAGCCATGATGCTCTACACTCTACAGCCCCCTGTGCATTCAGTTGCTTGCTCGCCATGCTTGCCCGGTAGATCGATATGGACGAGATAGACAGTTGCTGCTACTCGGAGAAAGAATCTGCTTGCTTCAAGATTTGGGTTTGGACAAGGTTAGAGCTCCTCCACGTGGACGTGTGCAGGGCAGGCTGAAAGAAGTTTCGTACACTACCGGAAAACGGGCATACGCCGACGGCCAAACCTATGCCTACGGCTGCCGTCGGCCTAGTTTGAGATATGCCGACAGCCTAGTCTTGGCCGTCGGCTTACACTGGCCGTCGGGTTACATGGATCTATACCGACGGCTGCCGTCGGCACAGAACGGCCGTCGACCTAGGCGCAGACATGCCGACAGCAGCCGTCGGCATAAATCAGCCGTCGGTATAACGGCGGGCCCGGCGACCCCGCTCGTGACGAGCGGCTAACGCCGTCAAACCTATGCCGACGTCGGGACGGACGGCCGTCGGCATATCTCCGCATGCCACGTCACCGATCCGCGGCGTATGTATGCCGACGGCAGCCGTCGGCATAGTTGCCACGTCACCGATCCGCGGCACGGCGCCCACCAGAACCCTGCCGTATCTATGCCGACGGCTTTGCCGTCGGCATAGCTATTTTTTTTACATACTTTTTTTTGCATATGTTTTAATGCTTTTTTTACATACGTTTTTTTGCATATGTTTTTATGCTTTTTCAAAAATATGTTTTCATGCTTTTTTATGTATTATATGAATATATGTATAGTTTGTAATTTTTTCCATAGATTATATATATATATATATATAGTTTGTATTTTTTTCGAGCACATTAATAATATGTTGTCATGTTCTTTTGAATATAGGTCCTTAAATTTTATTAAAATAAAATACAGTTATGCGACAGAAGTTGAGTGGCGGTTGCAAACGCGCGGCACCCGTCTCCGGAGTGTGACCCCCTCACGTCCGCGGTGTGCCCCCCTCACGGACGGCGCCGCCGCCAGCATCTGGAGGGCAGAAACAGCCGCATCGGGTCTATACGAAGGGGACGTTGCTCTCAACTGTTTCTATGGGATGACCTACCACAACCGGGTGGTGTTGTGGCATGTTCGAAGAGGCGGCACGCATCTCCGGGGCGTGGCCCCCCTAACGGACGGTGCCGCCGCCGGCACCTGGAGGGGGAAAACGGACGCATCGGGTCTACACGGAGGGGATGTAGCTGTCGGTTTGGCCCGGATGTTGCTCCCAGGTGTCCCTCTGAGCTGACCTGACACAACCGGGTGGAGAGGTCCACTGTTCAAAGCCCGTCCGTGAAAAGTCAAAGGGCTAGATCTCGTGGTCAACCGCTCCAGGGTTAGGCGGGACGGGGGCCCTGAGGGGGTAGCAATGCCACCGGAGCGTCGCACTGGCCCCTCATACATGCGGGGTGGTGTGGTGGCATGTCCGAAGAGGCGGCACACGTCTCCGGGGTTTGGCCCCCCTCACGGACGGCGCCACCGCCGGCACCTGGAGTGGGGAAACGGACGCGTTGGGTCTACACGGAGGGGGTCTTGCTGTGGGTCTGGCCCGGATGTTGCTCCAAAGTGTTCCTATGGGCTGACCTAACACAACCGGGTGGGAAGGTCTGCTGGCCAAAGCCCGTCCGTGCAAAGTCAAAGGGCAAGATCCCGTGGTCAAACGCTACAGGGTTAGGCGAGACGGGGGCCCCGGCGGGGGGGGGGGGGGGGGGGGGGGGGGTAGCAATGCCACCGGAGCGTCGCACCGGGCCCTCATACATGCGGGGTGGTGTGGTGGCATGTCCGAAGAGGCGGCACGCGTCTCCGGGGCGTGGCCCCCCTCACGGACGGCGATGACACGGTAGTAGACGTTCTGCGATAACGATGTGGCGTGAATATTATTAAATACTCAGAGTGCGATAAAATCATGAGTTTTTTTGAACGACGTGGGTACATGTGCTATAGGAACGACGGTATTTTTTCATAATTTTTGGTGATGGAGAAGTATCCGAAAAATTCCCTCTACGCGGATTGCCCTTCGCGCGTCTACGGCTGTGGCCGGCGGCCTCCGGGGGCTAGCATGCCGCCAAATCTTGCGTAGACGGCCTCTCACAAGTCTGGAAGTGTTGTGGCGGTTGCAAATGCCCGGCACGCGTGTCCGGGGTGTGCCCCCTCCTCACGGACGGCGCCGCCGCCGGCACCTGGAGGGGGGAAACGGACGCGTCGGGTCTACACAGAGGAGATCTTGCTGTGGGTCTGGCCCGGTTGTTGCTCCAAAGTGTTCCTATGGGCTGACCTAACACAACCGGGTGGGGAGGTCCGCTGGCCAAAGCCCGTCCGTGCAAAGTCAAAGGGCTTGATCCCGTGGTCAAATGCTACAGGGTTAGGCGGGACGGGGGCCCTGGGGGGGGGGGGTAGCAATGCCACCGGAGCGTCGCACCGGGCCCTCATACATGCGGGGTGGTGTGGTGGCATGTCCGAAGAGGCGGCACGCGTCTCCGAGGCATGCCCCCCCCCTCACGGACGGCGATGACACGGTAGTAGACGTTTTGCGATAATGATGCGGCGTGAATATTATTAAATACTCGGAGCGCGATAAAATCATGAGTTTTTTTGAACGACGTGGGCACATGTGCTATAGGAACGATGGTATTTTTTTCATAATTTTTGGTGATGGAGAAGTATCCGAAAAATTCCCTCTACGCGGATTGCCCTTCACGCATCTACGGCTGTGGCCGGCGGCCTCCGGGGGCTAGCATGCCGCCAAATCTTGCGTAGGCGGCCTCTCACAAGTCTGGAAGTGTTGTGGCGGTTGCAAGCGCCCGGCACGCGTGTCTGAGGTGTGCCCCCCCTCACGGACGGCGCTGCCGCCGGCACCTGGAGGAGGGAAACGGACGCGTCGGGTCTACACAGAGGGGATCTTGCTGTGGGTCTGGCCCGGATGTTGCTCCAAAGTGTTCCTATGGGCTGACCTAACACAACCGGGTGGGGAGTGATGTCTACTACGCAACCTTCTTCTTGTAGACGTTGTTGGGCCTGCAAGTGCACAAGTTTGTAGGACAGTAGCAAATTTCCCTCAAGTGGATGACCTAAGGTTTATCAATCCGTAGGAGGCGTAGGATGAAGATGGTCTCTCTCAAGCAACCCTGCAACCAAATAACAAAGAGTCTCTTGTGTCCCCAACACACCCAATACAATGGTAAATTGTATAGGTGCACTAGTTCGGCGAAGAGATGGTGATACAAGTGCAAAATAGATAGTAGATATAGGTTTTTGTAAACTGAAAATATAAAAACAGCAAGGTAGCGAGTGGTAAAAGTGAGCGTAAACGGTATTGCAATGATAGGAAACAAGGCCTAGGGTTCATACTTTCACTAGTGCAAGTTCTCTCAACAATAATAACATAGATAGATCATATAACGAGCCCTCAACATGCAACAAAGAATCACTCCGAAGCCAATAATAGCGGAGAACAAACGTAGAGATTATGGTAGGGTACGAAACCACCTCAAAGTTATTCTTTCAAATCAATCCGTTGGGCTATTCCTATAAGTGTCACAAACAACCCTGGAGTTTTTACTAGAATAACACCTTAAGATACAACTCAACCAAAACCCTAATGTCACCTAGGTACTCCATTGTCACCTCAAGTATCCGTGGGCATGATTATACGATATGCATCACACAATCTCAGATTTATCCAACCAACATAAAAGTACTTCAAATAGTGCCCCAAAGTTTCTATCGGAGAATCAAGAACGTGTGCCAACCCCTATGCATAGGTTCATGGGCGGAACCCGCAAGTTGGTCACCAAAACATACATCAAGTGGCACGTGATATCCCATTGTCACCACAGATAAGCACGGCAAGACATACATCAAGTGTTCCTAAAAGACTCATCCGATAAGATAACTTCAAAGGGGAAACTCAATTCATCACAAGAGAGTAGAGGGGAGAAGAAACATAAGATCCAACTACAATAGCAAAGCTCGGGATACATCAAGATCGTGCCATAGATGGAACACGAGAGAGAACACGAGAGAGAGAGAAAGATCAAACACATAGCTACTGGTACATACCCTCAGCCCCGAGGGTGAACTACTCCCTCCTCGTCATGGATAGCGCCGGGATGATGAAGATGGGCCACCAGAGATGGATCCCCCCTCCAGCAGGTACCGGAAAGGGGTTCCCGATTGGTTTTTCGTGGTTCTGGAGGCTTGCTGCGGCGGAACTCCCATCTATCTTCTGTTTTTTGGAAGTTTTAGGGTACGACGGTATATATGGGTGAAAGGAGTACGTCGGTGGAGCTACGGGGGCCCCACGAGGCAGGGGGTGCGCCCAGGGGGGAGGGCGCGCCCCCCACCCTCGTGAGCACCTCCCGTATCTTCTGACATGGGGTCCAAGTCCATCAGGTGGGTTTCCTTCCAAAATAACTTCTCCAGTTGATTTCGTTCCGTTTTTGACTCCGTCTGATATTCCTTTTCCTCGAAGCACTGAAATAGGCATAAAACAACAAATCTGGGCTGGGTCTCCGGTTAATAGGTTAGTCCCAAAAATAATATAAAAGTGGAAAATAAAGCCCAATATTGCCTAAAACAGTAGATAATATAGCATGGAGCAATCAAAAATTATAGATACATTGGAGATGTATCAAGCATCCCCAAGCTTAATTCCTGCTCGTCCTCGAGTAGGTAAATGATAAAAAAGATAATTTTTGATGTGGAATGCTAGTTGGCATAATTTCATTGCAATTCTTCTTTCTTTTGATATGAATATTCAGATCCGAAAGATTCAAGACAAAAGTTCATATTGACATAAAAATAATAATACTTCAAGCATACTAACAAAGCAATCATGTCTTCTCAAAATAACATGGCCAAAGAAAGTTATCCCTACAAAATCATATAGTCTGGCTATGCTCCATCTTCCCCACACAAAATATTTAAATCATGCACAACCCCGATGACAAGCCAAGCAATTGTTTCATACTTTAACATTTTCAAAACTTTTTCAATCTTCACGCAATACATGAGCGTGAGCCATGGATATAAGACTATATGTGGAATAGAATGGTGGTTGTGGAGAAGACAAAAAGAGGGAAGATTGTCTCACATCAACTAGGCGTATCAACGGGCTATGAAGATGCCCATCAATAGATAACAATGTGAGTGAGTAGGGATTACCATGCAATGGATACTGACGATCAAATCTCGGGCAAGTAACATACCGATGACAAAGGGAACAACGTATGTTGTTATGCGGTCTGACCGATAAAGATCTTCGTAGAATATGTAGGAGTCAATATGGGCATCCAGGTCCCGCTATTGGTTATTGACCGGAGACGTGTCTCGGTCATGTCTACATTGTTCTCGAACCCGTAGGGTCCGCACGCTTAAGGTTACGATGACAGTTATATTATGAGTTTACATGTTTTGATGTACCGAAGGAGTTTGGAGTCCCGGATGAGATCGGGGACATGATGAGGAGTCTCGAAATGGTCGAGACGTAAAGATTCATATATTGGATGATATGGTTAGGCCAAGGGGTCAAGCCCATGAGGCTTTAGGTCGGTGCAAAAGGAGTTTTGCGAAGGCCAGGAGGCCAAACACCGGAGACCCTGGCGTCTGGCCCTGGGCCAGACGCCGAGGCCCATGGCGTCTGGGCCAGACGCCAAGGATTGTGGCGTTTGGTCCTGGAGTCCGAGTGGGACTCTTGCCTTTCAGGCAAAACCGACTTTGAGGAGGCTTTTGCTCCAAGTTTCGACCCCGGGGTTCAACATATAAATAGAGGGGCAGGGCTAGCACCAAAGACACAACAAGTTGATCCACGTGATCTATTCCTTAGCCGTGTGCGATGCCCCCAGCCACCATAATCCTCGATAATACTGTAGCGGAGTTTAGGCGAAGCCTTGCTGCTGTAGTACGTCAAGATCGTCACCACGCCGTCGTGCTGACGGAACTCTTCCCCGACACTTTGCTGGATCGGAGTCCGGGGATCGTCATTGAGCTGAACGTGTGCTCGAACTCGGAGGTGCCGTAGTTTCGGTGCTTGATCGGTCGGATCGGGAAGACGTACGACTACTTCCTCTACGTTGCGTCAACACTTCTGCAGTCGGTCTGCGTGGGTACGTAGACAACACTCTCTCCTCTCATTGCTATGCATCACATGATCTTGCGTGTGCGTAGGAATTTTTTTGAAATTACTACGAAACCCAACAGTGGCATCCGAGCCTAGGTTATTTATGTTGATGTTATATGCATGAGTAGAACACAAGTGAGTTGTGGGCGATATAAGTCATACTGCCTACCAGCATATCATACTTTGGTTCGGCGGCATTGTTGGACGAGACGACCCGGACCAACATTATGCGTACGCTTATGCGAGACCGGTTCCCCCGACGTGCTTTGCACATAGGTGGCTTGTGGGCGACAGTCTCTCCAACTTTAGTTGAACCAAGTGTGGCTACGCCCGGTCCTTGCGAAGGTTAAAACGGAGTCTATTTGACAAACTATCGTTGTGGTTTTGATGCGTAGGTGAGATTGGTTCTTGCTTAAGCCCGTAGCAGCCACGTAAAACTTGCAACAACAAAGTAGAGGACGTCTAACTTGTTTTTGCAGGGCATGTTGTGATGTGATATGGTCAAGGCATGATGATAAATTTTATTGTATGAGATGATCATGTTTTGTAATCGAGTTATCGGCAACTGGCAGGAGGCTTATGGTTGTTGTTTTATTGTATGCAATGCAATCGCGATGTAATGCTTTACTTTATTACTAAACGGTAGTGATAGTCGTGGAAGCATAAGATTGGCGAGACGACAACGATGCTACGATGGAGATCAAGGTGTCGTGCCGGTGACGATGGTGATCACGACGATGCTTCGGAGATGGAGATCACAAGCACAAGATGATGATGGCCATATCATATCACTTATATTGATTGCATGTGATGTTTATCCTTTTATGCATCTTATCTTGCTTTGATTGATGGTAGCATTATAAGATGATCTCTCACTAAATTATCAAGAAGTGTTCTCCCTGAGTATGCACCGTTGCGAAAGTTCTTCATGCTGACACACCACATGATGATAGGGTGTGATAGGTTCTACGTTCAAATACAACGGGTGCAAAATAGTTGCACACGCGAAATACTCAGGTTATACTTGACGAGCCAAGCATATACAGATATGGCCTCGGAACACGGAGACCGAAAGGTCGAGCGTGAATCGTATAGTAGATATGATCAACATAACGATGTTCACCATTGAAAACTACTCCATCTCACGTGATGATCGGTTATGGTTTAGTTGATTTGGATCACGTAATCACTTAGAGGATTAGAGGGATGTCTATCTAAGTGGGAGTTCTTTAATTAAATTGATTAACTGAACTTAAATTTATCATGAAACTTAGTACCTGATTAGTATCTTGCTTGTTTATGTTTGATTGTAGATAGATGGCTCGTGCTGTTGTTCCGTTGAATTTTAATGCGTTCCTTGAGAAAGCAAAGTTGAAAGATGATGGTAGCAATTACACGGACTGGGTCCGTAACTTGAGGATTATCCTCATTGCTGCATAGAAGAATTACGTCCTGGAAGCACCGCTGGGTGCCAGGCCTGCTGCAGGAGCAACGCCAGATGTTATGAACGTCTGGCAGAGCAAAGCTGATAACTACTCGATAGTTCAGTGTGCCATGCTTTACGGCTTAGAATCGGGACTTCAACGACGTTTTGAACGTCATGGAGCATATGAGATGTTCTAGGAGTTGAAGTTGATATTTCAAGCAAATGCCCGGATTGAGAGATATGAAGTCTCCAATAAGTTCTATAGCTGCAAGATGGAGGAGAATAGTTCTGTCAGTGAGCATATACTCAAAATGTCTGGGTATAATAATCACTTGATTCAATTGGGAGTTAATCTTCCAGATGATTGCGTCATTGACAGAATTCTTCAATCACTGCCACCAAGATACAAGAGCTTCGTGATGAACTATAATATGCAAGGGATGAACAAGACTATTCCCGAGCTCTTCGCAATGCTGAAAGCTGCGGAGGTAGAAATCAAGAAGGAGCATCAAGTGTTGATGGTCAACAAGACCACTAGTTTCAAGAAAAAGGGCAAAAGGAAGAAAAAGGGGAACTTCAAAAAGAACAGCTAGCAAGTTGCTACTCAAGAGAAGAAACCCAAACCTGGACCTAAGCCTGAAACTGAGTGCTTCTATTGCAAGCAGACTGGTCACTGGAAGCGGAACTGCCCCAAGTGTTTGGCGGATAAGAAGGATGGCAAGGTGAACAAAGGTATATGTGATATACATGTTATTGGTATATACCTTACTAATGCTCGCAGTAGCACCTGGGCATTTGATACTGGTTCTGTTGCTAATATTTGCAACTCGAAACAGGGACTACGGATTAAGCGAAGATTGGTTAAGGACGAGGTGACGATGCGCGTGGGAAACGGTTCCAAAGTCGATGTGATCGCGGTCGGCACGCTACCTCTACATCTACCTTCGGGATTAGTATTAGACCTAAATAATTGTTATTTGGTGCCAGCGTTGAGCATGAACATTATATCTGGATCTTGTTTAATGCGAGACGGTTATTCATTTAAATCAGAGAATAATGGTTGTTCTATTTATATGAGTAATATCTTTTATGGTCATGCACCCTTGAAGAGTGGTCTATTCTTATTGAATCTCGATAGTAGTAATACACATATTCATAATGTTGAAGCCAAAAGATGCAGAGTTGATAATGATAGTGCAACTTATTTGTAGCACCGCCGTTTAGGTCATATCGTGTAAAGCGCATGAAGAAACTCCATACTCATGGACTTTTGGAACCACTTGATTATGAATCACTTGGTACTTGCGAACCGTGCCTCATGGGCAAGATGACCAAAACACCGTTCTCCGGTACTATGGAGAGAGCAATAGATTTGTTGGAAATCATACATACAGATGTATGTGGTCCGATGAATATTGAGGCTCGTGGCGGATATCGTTATTTTCTCACCTTCACAGATGATTTAAGCAGATATGGGTATATCTACTTAATGAAACATAAGTATGAAATATTTGAAAAGTTCAAGGAATTTCAAAGTGAAGTTGAAAATCATCGTAACAAGAAAATAAAGTTTCTACGATCTGATCGTGGAGGAGAATATTTGAGTTACGAGTTTGGTGTACATTTGAAAAATTGTGGAATAGTTTCGCAACTCACGCCACCCGGAACACCTCAGCGTAATGGTGTGTCCGAACATCGTAATCGTACTTTACTGGATATGGTGCGATCTATGATGTCTCTTACTGATTTACCACTATCGTTTTGGGGATACGCTCTAGAGACGGCCGCATTCACGTTAAATAGGGCACCATCAAAATCCGTTGAGACGACGCCTTATGAACTATGGTTTGGCAAGAAACCAAAGTTGTCGTTTCTAAAAGTTTGGGGCTGCGATGCTTATGTGAAAAAGCTTCAACCTGATAAGCTCGAACCCAAATCGGAGAAATGTGTCTTCATAGGATATCCAAAGGAAACTATTGGATACACCTTCTATCACAGATCCGAAGGCAATACTTTTGTTGCTAAATTCGGAAACTTTCTGGAGAAGGAGTTTCTCTCAAAAGAAGTGAGTGGGAGGAAAGTAGAACTTGACGAGGTAACTGTACCTGCTCCCTTATTGGAAAGTAGTACATCACAGAAAACTGTTCCTGTGACACCTACACCAGTTAGTGAGGAAGCTAATGATAATGATCATGAAACTTCGGAACAAGATACTACTGAACCTCATAGATCAACCAGAGTAAGATCCGCGCCAGAGTGGTACGGTAATCTTGTTCTGGAAGTCATGATGCTAGATCATGATGAACCTACGAACTATGAAGAAGCAATGGTGAGCCCAGATTCCGCAAAGTGGCTTGAAGCCATGAAATCTGAGATGGGATCCATGTATGAGAACAAAGTATGGACTTTGGTTGACTTGCCCGATGATCGGCAAGCAATTGAGAATAAATGGATCTTCAAGAAGAAGACTGACGCTGACGGTAATATTACTGTCTACAAAGCTCGACTTGTCGCGAAAGGTTTTCGGCAAGTTCAACGGATTGACTACGATGAGACCTTCTCACCCGTAGCGATGCTTAAGTCTGTCCGAATCATGTTAGCAATTGCCGCATTTTATGATTATGAAATTTGGCAGATGGATGTCAAAACTGCATTCCTGAATGGATTTCTGGAAGAAGAGTTGTATATGATGCAACCAGAAGGTTTTGTCGATCCAAAGGGAGATAACAAAGTGTGCAAGCTCCAGCGATCCATTTATGGACTAGTGCAAGCCTCTCGGAGTTGGAATAAACGTTTTGATAGTGTGATCAAAGCATTTGGTTTTATACAGACTTTTGGAGAAGCCTGTATTTACAAGAAAGTGAGTGGGAGCTCTGTAGCATTTCTGATATTATATGTGGATGACATATTATTGATTGGAAATAATATAGAATTTCTAGATAGCATAAAGGGATACTTGAATAAGAGTTTTTCAATGAAAGACCTCGGTGAAGCTGCTTACATATTAGGCATTAAGATCTATAGAGATAGATCAAAACGCTTAATTGTACTTTCACAAACAACATACCTTGACAAAATTTTGAAGAAGTTCAAAATGGATCAAGCAAAGAAAGGATTCTTGCATGTGTTACAAGGTATGAAATTGAGTAAGACTCAATGCCCGACCACTACAGAAGATAGAGAGAATATGAAAGATGTTCCCTATGCATCAGCAATAGGATCTATCATGTATGCAATGCTGTGTACCAGACCTGATGTGTGCCTTGCTATAAGTCTAGCAGGGAGGTACCAAAGTAATCCAGGAGTGGATCACTGGACAGCGGTCAAGAACATCCTGAAATACCTGAAAAGGACTAAGGATATGCTTCTCGTATATGGAGGTGACAAAGAGCCAGTCGTAAATGGTTATGTTGATGCAAGCTTTGACACTGATCCGGACGATTCTAAATCGCAAACCGGATACGTGTTTACATTACGGTGGGGCTGTAAGTTGGTGCAGTTCTAAACAAAGCGTCGCAGCGAGATCTACATGTGAAGCAGAGTACATAGCTGCTTCGGAAGCAGCGAACGAAGGAGTCTGGATGAAGGAGTTCATATCCGATCTAGGTGTCATACCTAGTGCAACGGGTCCAATGAAAATCTTTTGTGACAATACTGGTGCAATTACCTTGGCAAAGGAATCCAGATTTCACAAGAGAACCAAACACATCAAGAGACGCTTCAATTCCATCCGGGATCTAGTCCAGGTGGGAGACATAGAGATTTGCAAGATACATACGGATCTGAATGTTGCAGACCCGTTGACTAAGCCTCTTCCACGAGCAAAACATGATCAACACCAAGGCTCCATGGGTGTTAGAATCATTAACTGTGTAATCTAGATTATTGACTCTAGTGCAAGTGGGAGACTGAAGGAAATATGCCCTAGAGGCAATAATAAAGTTATTATTTATTTCCTTATGATCATGATAAATGTTTATTATTCATGCTAGAATTGTATTAACCGGAAACATAATACATGTGTGAATACATAGACAAACAAAGTGTCACTAGTATGCCTCTACTTGACTAGCTCGTTAATCAAAGATGGTTATGTTTGCTAACCATGAATAATGAGTTGTTATTTGATTAACGGGATCACATCATTAAGAGAATGATCTGATTGACATGACCCATTCCATTAGCTTAGCACCCGATCGTTTAGTATGTTGTTATTGCTTTCTTCATGACTTATACATGTTCCTATAACTATGAGATTATGCAACTCCCGTTTACCGGAGGAACACTTTGGGTACTACCAAACGTCACAACGTTACTGGGTGATTATAAAGGAGTACTACAGGTGTCTCCAAAGGTACATGTTGGGTTGGCGTATTTCGAGATTAGGTTTTGTCACTCCGATTGTCGGAGAGGTATCTCTGGGCCCTCTCGGTAATGCACATCACTTAAGCCTTGCAAGCATTGCAACTAAATGAGTTAGTTGCGGGATGATGTATTACAGAACGAGTAAAGAGGCTTGCCGGTAACGAGATTGAACTAGGTATTGGATACTGACGATCAAATCTCGGGCAAGTAACATACCGATGACAAAGGGAACAACGTATGTTGTTATGCGGTCTGACCGATAAAGATCTTCGTAGAATATGTAGGAGTCAATATGGGCATCCAGGTCCCGCTATTGGTTATTGACCGGAGACGTGTCTCGGTCATGTCTACATTGTTCTCGAACCCGTAGGGTCCGCACGCTTAAGGTTACGATGACAGTTATATTATGAGTTTACATGTTTTGATGTACCGAAGGAGTTTGGAGTCCCGGATGAGATCGGGGACATGATGAGGAGTCTCGAAATGGTCGAGACGTAAAGATTCATATATTGGATGATATGGTTAGGCCAAGGGGTCAAGCCCATGAGGCTTTAGGTCGGTGCAAAAGGAGTTTTGCGGAGGCCAGGAGGCCAAATGCCGGAGACCCTGGCGTCTGGCCCTGGGCCAGACGCCAAGGATTGTGGCGTTTGGTCCTGGAGTCCGAGTGGGACTCTTGCCTTTCGGGCAAAACCGACTTTGAGGAGGCTTTTGCTCCAAGTTTCGACCCCGGGGCTCAACATATAAATAGAGGGGCAGGGCTAGCACCAAAGACACAACAAGTTGATCCACGTGATCTATTCCTTAGCCGTGTGCGCTGCCCCCAGCCACCATAATCCTCGATAATACTGTAGCGGAGTTTAGGCGAAGCCCTGCTGCTGTAGTACATCAAGATCGTCACCACGCCGTCGTGCTGACGGAACTCTTCCCCGACACTTTGCTGGATCGGAGTCCGGGGATCGTCATCGAGCTGAACGTGTGCTCGAACTCGGAGGTGTCGTAGTTTCGGTGCTTGATTGGTCGGATCGGGAAGACGTACGACTACTTCCTCTATGTTGCGTCAACGCTTCCGCAGTCGGTCTGCGTGGGTACGTAGACAACACTCTCCCCTCTCGTTGCTATGCATCACATGATCTTGCGTGTGCGTAGGAAATTTTTTGAAATTACTACGAAACCTAACAGCAAACGCCCGACACGCGTGTCCGGGGTGTGCCCCCCTCACGGACGGCGCCGCCGTCGGCACCTGGAGGGGGGAAACGAACGCGTCGGGTCTACACGGAGGGGATCTTGCTGTGGGTCTGGCCCGGATGTTGCTCCAAAGTGTTCCTATGGGCTGACCTAACACAACCGGGGGGGGGAGGTCCGCTGGTCAAAGCCCGTCCGTGCATAGTCAAAGGGCTAGATCCCGTGGTCAAACGCTACAGGGTTAGGCGGGACGGGGGCCCTGGGGGGTAGCAATGCCACCGGAGCGTTGCATCGGGCCCTCATACATGCGGGGTGGTGTGGTGGCATGTCCGTAGAGGCGGCACGCGTCTCCGGGGTGTGGCCCCCCCTCACGGACGACGATGACACGGTACCTAGAGGGGGGAAACGGACGCGTCGGGTTTACACGGTGGGGATGTAGCTGCGGGTTTGGCCCGGATGTTGCTCCGAGGTGTCCCTCTGTCGACGACCCCCTCCCCCTTCACTCACCTGACGAACTAAGTTACCCCTGCCCCCACCCCCACCCCCACCGTCGACGACCCCCTCCCCCTTCACTCACCTGACGAACTAAGCTCCACATTGAGCACGCGAGGCGGCGGCCATGGCGCTCCTATACCCGCGACCAGGCCACGGCCTTGGCGAACGAAGCTGCTCGAGTTCAGCGCCTCCCCTCCCCTGTGTGTGGTTTTGGGAGAGGAGAGGGCCGAGCGGTTAAAAAAAATAAAAAATCTATATGTAATTATAATACATAAAAAAATAAAAAAGGAAAAATATAACTATAAAAAAATAAAAAATCTATATGAAATTAAAAAGGATAGATATAAGTATAAGAAAACATTAAAAATTTATATAAAATAAGCAAAGTAAAAATATAAATATGCCGACGGCAAAGCCGTCGGCATAGCTGCGGCCATACGAAAGCTTCTACACGGATTGGTGACGTGGATAATAAAAAAGAAAAAAATATGCCTACGGCTAAGCCGTCGGCATAGGTGCCACGTGGCGCCCTCACCTATGCCGACGGCTTAGCCGTCGGCATAGTTCACCTTATGCATTCGCTCGGCGACCCCGATCCACTCATTCTCTCCCCCACACCCCGACCTGCGCCGCCGCCGCACCCCGACCCCGACCTACGCCGCCGCCGCACCCCCCACCCCGACCTGCCGCCGCCGCCGCACACCCCTCCCCTGCCGCCGCACCTCCCACTCCACCACGCCCCCTGCCACCGCCTCCGCACACCCCACCCCTGACGCCGCCCTTCCCCGCCTCCACACCCGCGTCACCGCCCCCGCCTCCACACCCGCCATCGCCGCCGTCTCCACCCGCCGTCGCCCCGGCCTCCCCCAACCGCGCGCTGCCCCGGCCTCCCCCGACTACGCGCTGCCCCGGCCTCCCCCGACTACGCGCTGCCCCGGCCTCCCCCGACCCCGCCGCTGCCCCGGCCTCTCCGACCCCGCCGGTGCTCCTGCAGCCGGCCGCGGCTCCGTCCGGCCCCGTCCCTCCCGTCCCCGACCGCCCCTGCCTCACCATCCCCTCCACCGCCGCGCCCCCTGCCACGCCCCTCTCGGTGAGCTACATTTTTTTTCATTTTTTTGCATTTTTTTCTACCGTTGGATGGATGAATGAATGCATGGATGAATGTTGGATGTTAGATTGTTAGGTTAGATGCTAGATGTTAGGTTGTTAGGTTGATATATAGGTGAATGTTGGATATTAGGATGTTAGATTGTTAGGTTGCATTATTTTTATCATGATGATCTTGTCATTTGAGATGTGCTCTAAAATTGGTATAAGATGAGTGATTATTTTTATCATGATGATCTTGTCAAAAAAATTGAACCGGACAAAATTTGACACTTGACAAAATATGATTCTTTTTCATAGTTTTAAGTGTCAGTGCTTAATGTTAAGTAGCTATGTGAGATGTGCTGCAAAATTATGATATGATGAGTGGTTATTTAATCATGATGATCTTTCTAAAAAAATTGAAGGACAAAATTTGACACTTGACGAAACATGATTTTTTTTCATAGTTAAAAGTAACAATGCTTAATGTGAGGTGATGACCTAAATTTTTTTCACTCGGTGTAATTAACAGGATTTGTGGTGTTCCATCTTCGTGGAGTGATTGTCGACGTTAGAGGTGTTGGTCCACGATCGTCCCTCTCCTTTGATCGACTACATCGGAGGGTGAGCACCAATTCCATGACCTCGTCCACTTTTTTTCCATGTCACTAGATTAAATTTTCACATCAAGTCACGTAACCTAGGTCTCCCGTCCGAAAGGGTTGCATCGATAAATATGCATTCAATTGCATATTTATCACCGCAACTCTTTCGGATTGTCCAGCGCTTTCCACGGACAGCCCGAGGATGTGTAGATTGGGTATGTTGTTCATGCTCTACCCCATTCCAACACAGGATTTCGGCGGTGCCTCCCTGTTGTTCTCCGGATGCACATTCTCTCGGCATTTTGCTGAGACGTGTATTTGGAGAACAGGGGAGAGGTGCTGCCAGAATTTTGTCTCGGAATGGGGTAGAGCATGGACAACGTACTCAATCTACACATTCTAGGGTGGGATTAGGACCCATCTTTACCTATTAGAGATGTAGGTGGATTAAATGTCGTTTCTCGTCAACCTTGTAAAAAATAAAATATTGATGTGAGTAATTTAAATGAATCCTTAATTTTGTTGTGTGGCTTCCAATAAAGCAGAGATGGCAGATAATCAGTGGATGTATAGTGGGTTTTTCCGTCGGAATCAAGTAACAACAGAGTGGGTCGAGAAAACTGATGTATTTTTGAAAGAGATATTACGTAGTCCAATGAGGATGGTGCCAGAATGCCCGTGTGCCAGATGTAAGAGATGTATCCGCAAAGATAAGAGTGAGATGACTAAGCACCTTCGCACGCATGGATTTATGCCCAACTTTAATATGCTGATAAACTTTGCCTAGCGGGACCGTGGTAGAGAGGATGTGATACGACAACGCATCGCTGGTTATGAGGACGATGGGGTTAGAGACATGCTAGATGATGTCTTTGCTGCACAGCCGACACCTCCGTCACATTCAGCGAATGAACCGGAGGAAACCGCAAAGGCCTTCCTGGAAATCTTGGCCTCGTCAAAGAAACCTCTCTATGAGGGTGCCAAGCTGTCTGTGCTGGATGCCATCTCGCAACTGATGGCAGTCAAGGCTGAGTACGGCTGTAGCCGAGGTTGCTTCGAAGCATTTCTGGGAGTATGGGCGAGGATGACACCTCACAGGGAGGTGGAGGGGTCGGGGGAGGTGAGCTTGGAAGATGATCTATTGGAGGTGAGCTGGGTTCCCAGAGTTGAAGAACCTCCTATTTCGGACACGACCCGGAGTTTTTTGCCCCAACTGCCTCTCCCCCCACCTCCTCCTCCTCTAGGGGCTCTCCCCCCACCGCCTCCTCCTCCAGGGTCTCCTCCCCCGACCCCTCCACCTCCCTGTGAGCTGTCATCCTTGCGTAGAGTACCCGGAGGAAGCAGCCGAGGCTGGGAATGTCAGAATTGCTATAACAGGTGATGGGTTCAATCCATATGGTATGTCGTCTAATCCATACAGCTGTTGGCCCGTATTTGTTATTCCGCTCAATCTCCCTCCCGGTGCCATAATGCAACGCAAGACCATGTTCCTGTCGCTTATAATTCCGGGGCCTGAATATCCGGGGAAGAATTTGAGTGTGTTTATGCAGCCGTTGGTGGATGATTTGCACCATTCTTGGTACTTCCCGAGGTTGACATACGACCGACATCTGCAGAAAAATTTCTTGATGAAAGTTTGGCTACAATATTGCATGCATGACTTTCCCGGTTATGCCCTGTTCTGCGGATGGTGTACAAGTGGAAAGATGCCTTTCCCAGTGTGCATGCAGGCCTTGATTTTCATTTGGCTAAAGAAGGGTGGCAAGTATGTTGCATTTGACCTGCATCGACAGTTCCTCCCTCCAGACCATCCTGATAGGGAAGACAAGAAGAACTTCACAAAAGGCAAAGTTGTCCATGAAGTAAACGAGATTCCAACGTTTTCTGGTGCGGATGTGCTTGCTCAGCTGAAAGCTCTTAAGCCTGCCGGTGAAGGCAAAGGCAAAGGCAAAGCCACATGCGAAGACGAGGGCGAGGGCAAAGGAAAAGGTAAAGGGATTTTTTTTGAAAGATATGGTGAGACGCACAACTGGACTCACATTACCCCCTTCACGCAGCTTCCCTATTTTAAGGACCTCAAACTTCCATACAACATAGACGTGATGCACACCGAAAAGAATGTCGCAGAGTCCCTTTTTCGCACGATCCTCAACATTCCTGATAAGACAAAGGATAATGTTAATGCTAGAGTTGATCAACAGAATATTTGTGATAGACCACGTCTACACATGCAGCCTCCCACAGGCAGTTGAAAATCTTGGTTCAAGCCAGATGCTGACTTCGTACTTAAAAAGGATCATAAGATGGAGGCATTCAGGTGGCTGAAACACGTCGTGAAGTTCGCTGATGGTTATGCTCGAATATAAGTAAGGGGGTCAATCTTTCAACGGGCAGAGTGACCGGGCTCAAGAGTCATGACTATCATGTATGGATTGAGCGGATTATGCTGGTGATGGTTCGGGGCTATGTTCCCGAGCGTGTCTGGCATGTGCTTGCGGAGTTAAGCCATTTCTTCTGCACGCTTTGTGCTAAAGAAGTATGTCCTGAGAAGATAAAAGAAATGCATAAGAAGGCGGCGGAGTTGATATGCAAGCTAGAGAAGATCTTCCCGCCAGGCTTCTTTACTCCGATGACACATCTCATTTTGCACCTCCCGGACGAGGTATTGTTGGGGGGCCCTGTGCAGAACCGTTGGCAGTACGGCCCTGAGAGACAGAACAAGCATCTGAGACAGATATGTGGAAATAAAGCTAAGGTTGAAGCTTCCATAGCTGAGGCAGTTATCCTAGAGGAGGTGGCAGACCTCAGGACAGCCTACTATCCGGACCATGTTCCCACGTTGCACAATAAGGTGTCTCGATACAATACAGAAGAACCTAAGTATAAACCCAAGTTGCCTCTATTCATCGGGCAAGGTGGTAGGGCTGGATGCTCGAAACCTTATCTCATGCCACGAGATGAGTGGGAGGATGTCATGCTCTATATCTTGCACAACGTCAAGGAAGTTGAGGATGAGTGGATGAGGTAATACCTTTGCACCATTCTTTTAGTCAATTCGTTATGTTCACTTTGCCTAGTTCTTATACCGCTTTTCTTATTGTAGTCGATTCGTTGAAGAAGAATGGACGGGAATGCTGCCTCCTACTGAAGCGGAGGCACTTGCTCTTCTCCGAAAGGGTGCTGATGGAAGGAAAAATTTCGTTGTGTGGTTCATGGAGAAAGTAATTTTTCACACTTCCCTATTACCTATTTCAATTAAACTCATGCACCCTATAATTTCAATTAAACTCATGCACCCTATAATTTCAATTAAACTTGTAGGGAAATGATCCGAACACATCAATGGATGAAGAATTGAGATGGGTTTCCATGGGTTTTGACCCTGTCATCATGACATGCCAAAAGTATGATGTGAATGGGTATCGCTTCCATACAGAGGAGCACCAGAACAGTCGGCCTGATCCCAAAACCATAAATACCAGAGTCTTCACTGAAGGAGATAATAAAGTAGATTACTACGGAAGGGTAGGAAAAATATACGAGCTTACATTCAAACGTGGCCGCGAACACCTATGTCTCACTGTGTTCAAATGTCGATGGTTCGACCCCAAAAAGGGTCTGAGACATATGCCTTCTGTTGGTTTAGTTGAAGTTAAACCATCAACCGTCTATGCCGGAGCTGATCTTTTTATCGCCGCTACACAGACCACACAAGTATATTATCTGCCTTACCCATGCCATAAAGAGTACCTAAAGGGTTGGGAAGTTGTGTTCAAGGTGTCGCCGCATGGTAAGCTACCGGACCCAAACGATGATGATTACTACAACATAAACCCCATGACATACGAGGGAGTGTTCTATCAAGAGGAACATGATGACGTGGTCCGAAACAACGAGGATGATGACTTGGGTTATGTTGACCTGGACCCAAACGACGACGACGCACGGATTGATGGCGAGGCAGTTGTGAATCAAAGAGACATAATTATGCTTGAAAAGTTAAATGAAGACGCTGACGATGAGGAAGAGCCTCCACCTCCGTCAGACAACGAAGAAGATATGCGTGATAGTGATGATGAGACCGGTCCACAAATAGATTACAATAGTGATGATTCATATGGGTTCTAGAAAATGTAAGTTCTTTTAATGATCATTACAATAGTATGCTTAATGTGCTCTTCTGGTATTAATGTTTTTCCTGTATGCTTGTTTAATTGATATCCTTACTAATTGTTTATTCTCTTCTCAATGCAGGTTTGCTAATCATGGGCAAGTCCAGCGGCGCCAGTTTCCTCAGTAAATTCAAAGGACTTACTCGGAGTGGACGAGCCCACAAGGTTCCCTCCCGACTACGCGAGGATGACACCTCACAGGGAGGTGGAGGGGTCGGGGGAGGAGACCCTAGAGGAGGAGGCGGTGGGGGAAGAGCCCCTAGAGGAGGAGGAGGTGGGGGAGAGGCAGCCGGGGCAAAAAACTCCGGGCAGTGTCTGAAATAGGAGGGTCTTCTTCGATGCCCTCCTATATAGAGGCACCTTCTGAGTCTGAGGAGGAGGAGTATGTTCCTGATGGCGAGGAGGAGGAGGGCGAGGAGGAGGAGGGCGAGGAGGAGGAGGGCGAGGAGTATGTTCCTGATGGCGAGGAGGAGGAGGGTGAGGAGGAGGAGGGCGAGGAGGAGGAGGTCGAGGAGGAGGGTGAGGAGGAGGGCGAGGAGGGTGGAGGGGAGGTTGATCCCGAGTTGTGGGGTGACTTGCCACCAGGTGCTCCACAGGGGTGGCTGCATGGTAATGCCGGACTACCTACACCACCTTCTATCGAGGAGCACAAGTGGCTCACTGAACCTGTGGGGACAGAGTAAGTGCCTCTCAATCATATTTAACACATGACAACATTTTCTTATTGTACACATGGCAATCACTTGATTCTTTTGCAGAAATTGGATCCTTCTCGGAAAGGGTCATAAACCGGACGGCCTTATCACTGTCCTGTTGAAGGAGTTTTGGCCTGGCCTATTCTGCCCGCGGCCAGACAGGGACCCGCAACTGCGGGTTTTGGCCACGAGCTGGGCCCACTATGAGGCTTGCAGCAACTCGGAGTACGGGACGACCGCTAAGGCCGTGATCACCAAATTTTGGGTAAGTTCTCTTCTGAATCACTTGTCTTCAGTTTCGTTCATAGTTTATCATTGAATCACTCAACTCATGCCTTGTTTGCTTCTGGTTTATGCATGATTGCAGCAACTCTATAGAGTTCTTGACGAGCACAAGGCCAGAGCCAACGTGGTCTTGCTTGCGGCTGCGAAGAAGAAAGCTCGTCAGTTGCAGTACGAGGTGCGCTGGGTTGCCGTCTCGCAGTACTACCACATCTACCTGCAATAAAAGATGACCAAAACTCAAGCGCAGAGGCAACGACTTACCTTGAACAGGGAGCAGTTCATGATGGTAACTATTACTAACTTATCATTGTTTCAAGCAGTCAACTATATGTTTCGTGCTCACATGTCATGCTTCCAAAATTTGCATAGGTTGTTCCTCGTTGGTGCTATGGAAGGCATGACGGATGGGCGAGTTTGATGGATAGGTGGCTCGGCGACGATGCAGAGTTTGCTGCCAAGAGCATCAAGGCCCAGGCTAACCATGGAAAAGACGGGACACACGGCCAAGGAAACAGGAACCACTAAGGCTTCAAGGCCATGAAGGTATATCTATATGCATGATGCATTTTTGTTCTTCTTTACCGTCATGTTCTTCTGTATGGATAACTTCTGTTTGATGTTGCAGGAGGACAAGTTGAAGAGGCCGCTCTCAGACATTGAGTCATGGAAGCTGGCCCGCGAGCGGAGTCATCCCAAGGAGGGCGAGAGCCAGTACTACGGCAAGACCGAGGAGCACCTGGAGTCTTACACTCACCACTATCAAAAGTTGCATCCGGATGTTCCTGTTCCTGAGGTCGCCCAGTCTCATATCGACGACACGGCGGTGGTGGCCATCACGGGGAAGTCACATGGCCGGTATCCATGTTTCGATGGCTTGGTAACTCCTTCGATCTCGTACACACGGCTTCGGTCTACCAACCCGAGCCAGTTAGAGAGTACGGGGCGTTCACAGACTCCCTTAGCCCGCCAGCATGCTGTAAGTACTTCCCCTTTATCTTTTTCTCTCTAGCATTCTCAGTTCATTTTCAGCATTGCTCACTTAGAAACAACCTAAATTATGTAGGCATATAAGGCCTTTGTCGAGCATAGGAATCTCGAGGTGCGAGAGTACTTGCAACGAGTGAAGGCAAATGATGATTACAACCGCCAGATGATGGCAGTTAGTTTTGCCCTCTTAAAACCAAGCTAAAATTTTGCACTTTCATTCCTTCTAACCTTCTAGTTTGCTTGTTTAACTAACATCCAGGCTATGTTGGCGTCTTGGAGTAACCGCACAGATCCACCACAAATGGGACCCCCACCACCACCTGCGGGAGAACCCCCACACGTGCCCACGTTCGATGAATGGGTGGCACTAGGCAGTGATGGTCCAGTTAGTACATTTGCCTAACTACTGGCAAACTAGTTCTCGTTCATTCAACACTATCATATCATATTTACTGTTAGAATATTTTCTAGAACATGTAGGGGACCGGTGGCTCGACTACTGCTCTGTCGACCCCAGTCACTCCGATCTGGCAGAGTGATGGTGGTCGCGGTGGCGGTTTTGGCAGAGGTGGTCTTGGTGGTGGTGGTTTTGGCGGAGGTGGTCTTACTTGATGTCGATGATGATTCCGTGCATGTGGCCGTCGTGCCATGCCTTTCATGTTGCTACTTTTATGATGTTCCATGTCTTGCACTACTTTTATGTTCATGAACTTCCGCCGGTGATGATCTTTAGATGATGATGATGAACTTGACTATGTTTAGATGATGATGATGAACTTGAGTATGTTTAGATGATGAACTGTCATATTTCTGCATAATTCCATATTATTCTGCTTTGAAATGCTGTCAAATGAATTGAAAAAGAGAAAACAGGGAAACTAAAAAAATAAAGAAAAACTATGCCTACGGCAAAGCCATCGGCATATATAAGCCCAGGAGTTACCAGGGCTTGCCACGTGGCAGATATATGCCTACGGCAATGCCGTTGGCATATATTTTCATCTATGCCAACGGCTTTGCCGTAGGCATAGCCCTGCCGCCAGGAGAAACCAGGGAAAGACACATGGCAGTGCTATGCCTACGGCTAGCACTGTCACTAGGAGCACCACGGGACGCCACGTGGCGGAGGTACGCCGACAGTTAGGCCATCGGCATAGATTTCTACCTATGACGACGGCCAAGCCGTCGGCGTACCACTGCCACGTGGCGTCCCATGACTAGTTAGCGCTTTTGACGGTGCCGTCCGTTGCCCTCAGACGAAAAAACACTGTCGACGGCTAAACTATGCCGACGACTGACCCTGGTCGTCGGCATAGGGCCCTATGCCGACGGCTATACTACGCCGACGGTCTGACAAGACTACGCTGACGATATCTACGCCGACGGCAGCCGTAGGCATAGATCTATGCCGACGGCAAAGGACCTATGCCGACGGCCCCTGGCCGTAGGCATAGACCGCGAGTCCGGTAGTGGTAGCACCATCGCACCGTGTAGCTCGCCCTCCCCCCTACAACATTGCCGATCGGCTATCGCATGGGCCTCTGCCCATCTCAGCTTGCGGTTTGCAGATCAGCTTCTGGTGTAATCGATCCTAGCTCGATCGGACGAATGCGAGGCTAGCTAGCCATCCTGCTACGTATTTGGTAGGACCTCACCTTTTCTTCTTGATCGCTATTCGCTAGCTGGTTACTTGAAGCAAAGTTTATGCCGCTGTGTTTGTTACTTACTGCTGTGATGCCAAGGAACTAACTCATGTACATAAGAATGTGCCTTAAGATCAGTTACTCTGATGTTGCCAAATGATCATGTAACAGCGGGGCCAGCTATGCACAAGTTGCTAGAAAATTTATTTTGGATAAGTCGATTTTCTAGGTCGTTAGACTAATTACCGTCTTTATTTCTTCTTTCTCTAACTTTATTTTTCTCTTCCAACCGTTCCTTCTCCCAGAAAATTGGCCTACTCAAAATGCAGATTCAGTTAACTTGCCTATATATAGCTATTGTGATAAAGAAATCTTTGCTACCTAGAATAAACTCGATCATGCATGTCTTGTGACCATGATTTGTGTGATTTTTCTTCTAATTTTCCCAGTTCTACCCATCTAGCACATATACTGCCTGTGTATACTACTCGTAGGATTTAGTAGTAGATGAATCTCACATGTTAAAATGACAAAATGCTTACTTACTTACATGCATCCGTCCGTCAGGGTGTAGCGTAAAAGAGCTGACGACATATGAGATAGCGTGTCTCGTCGGAATGAACCTTTGCATGTTACAGAACGGGAGTAATTTGTATGTTATCCAGTGTTGAGGGTGCGCCAATCCGTCTGTTGGTGTCGTGCATGCATGATTCGGCAGCTAGATATGCATGTTTAGCTTTAGCACCAACAATTTATGTATCTTGTGTCTTCCAAAACTTGCAACAGCCTCTGTACATACAAAAGCTATCATTTCACGCTAGCTAAATGAAACCGAAGGGCTCGATTCTTGGAACAAAAGAAAAGATGGGAGTACTCTGAACCCCAAACGGTTCGTAAAAGCTCCATGCATAAGGACGGAAAGAAAAAAGGAGGCAGGCAGGCGATTGATTTGAAGTACGTACTAGCTAGCGTGCTTTAGGGCTGTTCACACTAGGTCCAGTCGGTCCGCGTCGACGTGTCGTGTGCAGGGCGGGGGGGGGGGGGGTAGGAAGTTTCGTAGCACATGCACCACGGCCGTCTTGCTCTCCGGCCGGCGCCCATTGCCCTGCCCTGCTCTGCCACTGATGAGATGCACGGTGTACGTGCCAAGAAAGCCAAGTGTCGTGGTTCTAACTCTGACAGTGAGGTAGGGGGATGTATGGAGAGGCTAGATCTCAGCTATGAAGAAGTTGTAAATACACCAGGATGTACGAGTTCAGGCCCTTAACGGAGGAAGTAATAGCCCTACGTCTCGGTGCCCGGAGGCGGTCGACTGAATTATGTGTGTATGAATTACAGGGGTGCCAACCCCCGCTACTGAGGAGGGGGGTGCCTTATATAGAGTTCGCCAGACCCCTCCGGTCCTCAGTAATGCAGGGTTAAAATACATTAAGACTGGGCGTTACTAGTAACGTCCCTAATAAAGTGCTATGATGACCATAAAGACTATTTAATGGCCGACCATTTGCTTGCGGAGTGACTTTAGATCTCCTGTCAGTCGAGTGATTGGCTTCGTAGTCGAGTGGTAGCTCCCTGGTCGAGTGTCTTGAATCCGTCGAGTGGGATACCTTCAAGTCGATTGAAAGGTGACTTCTTCCAGGGATGTCCTTAGATAGGGCTCTTAGGACAGGTCCATGCCCCTACCCTAGGTACATAGCTTCATCATTAGCCCCCGAATGGATCGAGGTTTGAGTGGGGAAGGAGTTGGGGGTCCTTCCGACTGGTTCTTAGTGTCATACGAATGTCTTGTACTGGATCAATCATCACGGATGACGTTGTCAACTTCTTTCGGTCACCTTGATCCATTCTTGGTTTCTCGTCGAGTGAATTTCCTTACTTGTGGAATACCGAGTGCCGGCACGAGCGGGCTCTTCAGTTTGATGAGTTATCCTGCAGCCCGCGGATTTTGCGGGATTTGAATTTCGGGAAGCGAGCGGGACGGGGGCGGCCAAAGTAATCGGATGGGATAGGATGGAAGCTCCTCGATCTCCGCGCCACCTTTTTCGCCATGTACCGCGCGCGCGCCTGTTGCGGGATTTGACGGAATCGCCTGGGCCTACCGGTCAGCCACTCAGAAGCGGCTCCTTATAAGTTGCCGGCTCGGGGCTCCCCAACAGTGTGCTCTCGCCTTTCCTTCTCTCCCCGCAAGGTCCTCTGCCACCTCCGCTCTCACCCTAGCGCCGTAGGTCCGTTCGAGCCTCGCCGGTGACGATGGTGAAGGAAAAGACGTCGGCTTTGGAGTGCGCGAAGAAGGCGGCGGCGCAGGGGAAGGGGAAGAAGTCCGCTCGGGGTGGATCTTCCTCGAGGACTGCTCTGCCCAGGGATTGGATCCAGGGCGACTGGATGCCCTCGGTGATTCGGCAGGAAGATCTTGACGACATGGTCGAGGGGGGAGTCATTCCCCATGAAGCTGCGCGTCTCCCGGGGAGAGAAGTCGAACCCCAACCTCGTGACGGTGAGTGCGTCCTCCTCGCCACCCATATCGATCGCGGATTTTCTCTACCTCCTCATCCTTTTCTCCGGAGCTTTTTGAACTTCTTCGGAGCGCAGCTCCACCATTTCACTCCCAATTCCATCGTGTATCTTGCGGCTTTCGTTTCCTTGTGCGAAAGATTCTTAGGTTGCCGCCCTCATTGGGGACTCTTTAAACACATCTTCACTTGCCGTTCCCAGTCGGTAAAGAAAGCCAAGTCGAGTGACGAATGGACACAAGTGATCCAGCTATGCGGGGGCCTGGCGATCCAGATGAGGGGTAAAAGTTCTTTTCCGTCTATCACTTTTCCCGAGTCAGTCCGTGGTTGGCAGTCGACCTGGTTTTATTGCCAAGACCAGGTGACCCCAGGGCAGTCAACTGGTCTTCCCCCTTTCTCTCTGGACCGAGCTCAAAAGCCTGCCTCTCTGAAAGTGCTGCCGGAGGAAAAGGCGCAAGTCCATGTGCTGGTTGGTCGAGTGCTTCAGCTTGTCCGAGAGGGCGTGACCGGCATGGACTTGCTGGAGGTCTTGCCTCGGAGGTGCATCCAACCGCTTCAGGCTCATGACCACCCTATGTGGCTGTACTCGGGTCTCGACGACACCACTCGGGTTCACCCAGAGGAGGTCACCGACGAGATGCTGGAAGGGTGGCTGTCGAGCATCACAGGGAACAAAGACAACCCCCGAGGAGCCAGGAGGGTTCCCCCGCTTGACAGTACATACGACGTGGACCAGGTCTAACCTTGTGTTCCCGACTGTGATCTTGCTTTCTTCATTTGCTCTCTTTGAATCGGTCGACTGACTTTCGACTTGTCTGCTATTCTCTAGGCAACTACAGAGATGTACTCGACACCCAATGGAGCACAGGGGCAGGCCGAGGAAGGGGAGGCGAGCAGAGGCGAAAGCGGAGACGAACAGGGGGAGTGGGAGTCTGACGGCGAAGGAGAGGGAGACGACGACGTCGACTCCAGCGAAGAGGAGGAGGAGGAGGAAGCTGAACCTCCCCGCTCGGAAAGGCGATCCAAGCTTACACACGACCCTGCGCGGGAACGTGGTAAGGCGACTGCTCCCGTTGGGCAGTCGTCGAAGCACCCTCGGACCTTTTCTCCAGCGCCGACCGAAAAAGCTCCCAAGCACCCCCGCGCGGCGCTGTCTAAGCCACCCAAGGCTCTGCCCAAGATGAGGATGGCTGTCCCCACCATTTCTGGGTAATGATAGAACTTGTTCTCCTTTGTCGACCATGGACGGATCCTTGGTCGATCCACTGAGCCGACTTACTGTCTTTCAAATTTTGCAGTGCTGCTACTTCTGAGATCTCCGCCAAGGACGATGATCAAGAGATGGAAGATGCTGTTACTTCCAACCCTGGTATGATTACTGATGTTCTGCCTTGAATCGACTGGCGATTTCTTATAACTCTGGTCGATTGAATTTTCTCGTAGCTCCTCCTCATGTTATTAACCTTCCTGACGACGAAGACGAAGCGCCGCTGAGAGTGAGGCGGAACAAGAAAGCGTCGGCTGGCGAGACTCCACAATCCACTCCGGCGCCTGAGGCCGTAGCTCGAGATGGTGGCGATACCACCCGGGCTTCTGTGACTTTCGCCAATCCTCTGACGAGTGTGCGGCCCTCGACGTCGACCGTAAATCCTCCTTCGCTCTTCTCCACACACCACGTCCCTGAGG
The DNA here is from genome assembly GCF_018294505.1 of Triticum aestivum. NCBI lineage: Eukaryota > Viridiplantae > Streptophyta > Magnoliopsida > Poales > Poaceae > Triticum > Triticum aestivum. The sequence continues at coordinate 674,327,734 of NC_057812.1, forward strand.
ACCAAATGGGTGCAGCTAAGGAAGCTATACGCCAGGCAGGCATCATGATGGAGCAGGTCAAGATGGTTCGAGAGGCCAGCCAAGCGGCTTATGACGCGAGTTCAGCTCTTCAGAGTAACGTCCAGGTCAGTCGATTCACTGCTTGTTCTGTTAGGGTATGCTGTCTGAAGAATCTCTTTTCCGAAGATCTTTTTAATCTGTACACCCACTGGGTGTTTCTGTTAAGTTTTTTGGTCGAGTGGGGGCACGCTGAGTGCATCCACTGGGTGTAGTCCCCGAGACTATGGTGGACTGCTGGCAGTCGACTGTAGTCTTTATATTATGTTGCTGTAGTTTTACTCATTCACTCGGTCTGGCCAGGCCATGTCGAATGAAACTGTATCCGGTCGACTGCGGGCAGTCGATTTTTTTTCTTCAAAACCAGTGGGGGCACGCTGAGTGCACCCACTGGGTGTAGTCCCCGAGACTACTGTTAAATGTTTTTGATTCAGCTGTAGTCTTAGAAACGTCATCATTGTCTCTTGGTTACTCGGAAGCAACTTATCTTGGACCTCTGTCGACTGACTTTTGCAGAAATCCTGTGAACTTGTGGCTCTCTACACTGAGTTGGAGAACAAACAGATCCAGCTCGACCTTGACTTGAAGCTCGCTCAACAGAACCTGCAGAAGGCGCGAGACGAAGCAAAAGGTATGGCTGGCGAGGTTTCTCATTCTTGACGAGTGACTTCCCTTTCTTGCCCATTCTTGATGTTGAGTTCACTCAACGTTCTATAGATAAACTGGAGGAAGCTCTGAAGAAGAAGGATCAAGATCTTGCCGAAGCACAGAAGGAGGCCTCGAGCAAAACGAAGCTTGCAGAAGAGAAACTGGCTTCGGTCGGAACTCTTGAGCAGGAGAACTCCAGACTGAAAACTGCTCTCGAGACAGCTAATCGAGAGGTCAGCCGACTGAAGAACGACAAGATGGTTCTGCACGACCAGGCGGGTGAGCTGGCGGGGAAGGTAAACGATCTGGAGGCTTATCTCGGTGGACTCACCAAGAAGCTGTTCGTCATGCTCGAAGGTAATTATTCCGACCCGGCTGTCTTGCAGTTACCAAGCCCGCGTAAGGCCACTGTCTTATTCTTGAATCGTGTTTGCAGAATTCTGCCAGAGCTTCGAAGAGGAAACCAGTCGAGTGGAGCCAGGCTTGGATCCCGCCAATTCTCTTGTGAAGGATGAGGCTGCTATGAACGTGCTCCGGCTGGAGTCTCGTGTTACCAGTGTTGTTGACTATCTTGCTCGGCTGAAGGTTGCGATGTCGCAGATCGACACATCACTCTGGCCTGGAACAACACTTCAGAACAACCTCGAGTCCCTGATGGTTCGACTGGATGAAGTCCCGGGTCGAGTGGCGGAATGGAAGAAATCTTCTGCTAGATGTGGTGTTGATGTCGCTCTGTCTCTGGTCCGCGTCCATTGCACGGAGGCGCGAGAAGAAAAGCTGGCCGCCATCCAAGTTGCCAATACCAGGAAGCACAGCTTTCGAGACATCATGGAGACTTTCATTGCTGCTGCTACTCGTATTGCAGACGGGATCGACTTGGACGAGTTCGTCGCCCCTTCCAGCCCTCCGCTTGAGGAATGAAAAACTTTCATGCTTCACTTTAAATTTGCCTCGGGATGCCGAGTGGATTCTGTAACCGTTAAAATCCGTCGAGCCGAGGGCTCGAGTACTTTGATCTGAGGTCTTGGACCTTTGGGTTTTATCCGAACTTGATTTATCGCTGAATATCTTCGGGAATTATCTGCCGAGTGGAACTTGGCCTTCACTCGAAATAACTTCGTATTTGTGGTGCAGCTCCGAAGCAAAAGGTAACAGTCGATTCGCATCTTGCCGTCCTTGTGGATTGGGACGTGTTCCGAACTTAGGCGAGCACTGGGCTGCAGCTAAGCTCCCGAGTGGGAGGTTTGCTTTCCACTCGGTGGGGTTTTTGAACACTTAGGCGAGCACTGGGCTGCAGCTAAGCCTCCGAATGGGAGGTTTGCTCTCCACTCGGTAGGATTTTTGAACACTTAGGCGAGCACTGGGCTGCAGCTAAGCCTTCGAGTGGGAGGTTTGCTCTCCACTCGGTAGGAATTTTATACACTTAGGCGAGCACTGGGCTGCAGCTAAGCCTCCGAGTGGGAGTCTGGCTCACCACTCGGTAGGGTTTTCAAATACTTAGGCGAGTACTTGGACTGCAGCTAAGCCCCCGAGTGGGAGGTTTGCTCTCCACTCGGTAGGATTTTCAAACACTTAGGCGAGCACTGGGCTGCAGCTAAGCCTCCGAGTGGGAGGTTTGCTCTCCACTCGGTAGGATTTTTATATACTTAGGCGAGCACTGGGCTGCAGCTAAGCCCCCGAGTGGGAGTCTGGCTCACCACTCGGTAGGATTTTCAAACACTTAGGCGAGCACTGGGCTGCAGCTAAGCCCCCGAGTGGGAGTCTGGCTCACCACTCGGTAGGATTTTTTTGCAAACTTAGACGAAACGGATTCGCAGCTAAGCTACCCACTGGGGGATTTCATACACAAACAAAAGTGACAGCAATTACAGGAAGAACTGGGACACTCTTGTCTTTGATAAAAATAAACTACAGAAGTTTTTCTTATTACACCTCATCCGAGTGAGAATTCAAGTGTAAAATGGGCGGAGTAGTTCCGCATTCCAAGCTCGTGGCTCGTTGATCTAGCGATCAACGTTGTAGAGATGATATGATCCATTGTGGAGGACTCTGGTGACGATGAAGGGGCCTTCCCAAGTAGGAGAGAGTTTGTGTGGTTTCTGTTGATCCACTCGGAGGACCAAATCTCCTTCTTGGAAGGCTCGGCTCTTCACATTTCTGGCATGGAATCGATGCAAGTCTTGCTGATAGATGGTCGATCTGACCATAGCCATTTCCCTCTCCTCCTCTAGGAGGTCGACTGCGTCTTGCCGGGCTTGCTCTGCTTCGTCTTTGTTATAAAGCTCGACTCTGGGGGCGTTGTGAAGTAGATCACTCGGCAGGACGGCTTTGGCTCCGTAAACCAGAAAGAATGGCGTTCTTCCAGTCGACCGGTTCGGGGTGGTCCTCAGTCCCCACAAAACTAACGGAAGCTCGTCGACCCAAGCGCCTGCTGCGTGCTTGAGATCACGCATCAGTCGAGGCTTCAGTCCTTTGAGAATCAGACCATTTGCTCTTTCAGCTTGTCCATTCGACTGGGGATGCGCGACCAATGCGTAGTCGAGTCGTGTGCCTTGAGAGGCGCAAAAAGCTCTGAACTTGTCTGAATCGAAGTTTGACCCATTGTCAGTGATGATGCTATGCGGGACCCCATATCTGAATATCAACTCTCTGATGAAACTGATAGCAGTGCTAGCATCAAGATTTTTGATAGGCTTGGCTTCAATCCATTTGGTGAACTTGTCGACTGCCACAAGCACATGTGTGAATCCGCTCCTGCCTGTTCTCAGTGGACCAACCATGTCCAGTCCCCAAACAGTGAAGGGCCAGACGAGTGGAATGGTCTTCAGAGCTGATGCTGGCTTGTGCGACATGTTGGAGTAGAACTGGCAGCCTTCACACTTGTCGACTATCTCTTTCGCCATTTCGTTTGCTCTGGGCCAGTAAAAACCCGCTCGGTATGCTTTGGCCGCGATGGTCCGAGAGGACGCATGGTGACCACAGGTCCCCGAGTGGATATCATCAAGGATTATCTGACCTTCTTCTGGCGTTATGCACTTCTGACCGATTCCAGTTGCGCTTTCTCTATACAACTGTCCTTTTATGACTGTGAAAGCTTTAGATCGACAGACGATCTGTCGAGCCTCTTCTTTGTCCTCTGGAAGTTCTTTCCTCAAGATATACGCGATGTATGGTATTGTCCAGTCGGGAGTGATTGCCAAGACCTCCATGACTAGGTCGACCACAGCAGGAATTTCGACTTCAGTTGGATCTGTGGCACTTTTCGGTTGTGGGGCTTCTTCTGTAAAAGGATCCTCCTGGACTGACGGCGAGCGGATGTGCTCCAAAAACACATTGCTGGGAATGGCTTCTCTCTTGGAGCCTATCTTTGCCAGATCATCAGCTGCTTGATTTTTCAGTCAAGGGATGTGATGAAGCTCTAACCCCTCGAATTTCTTTTCTAGCTTTCTTACTGCGTTGCAGTAGCCAGTCATAGCTGGGCTTCTGACGTCCCACTCCTTCATCACCTGATTAACCACCAAATCTGAGTCGCCATAGACCATGAGGCGCCGGACGTCGAGTGAAATGGCCATGCGCAACCCATACAAGAGTGCTTCATATTCTGCTTCATTATTGGAGGAATCGAAGTGAATCTGGAGAACATATCTGAGCTTATCTCCTCAGGGGGGGGCAATACTACCCCAGCACCGGAACCATTCAGCATCTTAGATCCATCGAAGAACATGGTCCAGTGCTCCGAGTGAACTTGAGTCGGAAGCTGCTGTTCAATCCACTCAGCGACGAAATCTGTAATTGCTTGGGACTTGATAGCCTTCTTTGCTTCAAACTTGATATCTAGGGGAAGGAGTTCAATCGCCCACTTCGCCACTCGACCAGTTGCATCTCTGTTGTGCAAAATCTCTGACAGTGGTGCGTTGCTGACGACTGTAATGGAATGGTCAGAGAAGTAGTGTGCAACCTTCTTCGTGGTCATGTAAATCCCATATACAAGCTTCTGGTAATGGGGATATCTTTGCTTCGAAGGAGTCAAAACTTCAGACACATAATATACTGGGCGCTGAACTCTGAAGGCCTTTCCTTCTTCTTCCCGCTCGACCGTAAGTACTGTACTAACAACTTGTCTTGTGGCCGCAATGTAAAGCAGCAGAGGCTCTTTACTGATTGGGGCAGCAAGCACCGGCTGGGTGGAGAGCAGAGCTTTGAGCTCTGCAAACGCTGCATCAGCTTCTGGAGTCCACTCGAACTTGTCAGACTTTTTCATCAATCGGTAAAGAGGCAACGCCTTTTCACCGAGACGAGAAATGAATCGACTTAGAGCGGCCAAGCAACCTGTAAGCTTCTGGACATCGTGCACACGCACAGGGCGCTTCATCCGGAATATGGTGCCAACTTTCTCGGGATTGGCGTCGATTCCTCGTTCGGAAACGAGAAAACCGAGTAACTTTCCACCTGGAACTCCGAATGTGCACTTTGACGGATTGAGCTTGATATCATATCCCCTGAGGTTAGCAAATGTTTCGGCAAGGTCAGTCAGCAGGTTGGAACCTTTCCGTGACTTAACCACAATATCATCCATGTATGCTTCTACGTTCCGACTGATCTGAGAGAGCAAACACTTCTGAATCATCCTCATGAATGTGGCTCCAGCATTCTTGAGGCCGAAGGGCATGGTGACATAACAGAAGCACCCGAATGGGGTGATGAAAGTTGTTTTGATCTCGTCGGGTCCATACAGACGGATCTAATGGTACCCTGAATAAGCATCTAGAAAAGACAAACGCTCACACCCCGCGGTCGAGTCGACTACCTGGTCGATGCGGGGGAGAGGGAAATGATCTTTCGGCCAGGCCCGATTGATATGTTTAAAGTCAATGCACATGCGAAGTGACTTGTCCTTCTTGGGGACCATGACAACATTGGCGAGCCACTCGGAGTGGTAAATCTCTCGGATGAACTCCGCTTCTAAGAGCCGAGCCACCTCCTCGCCAATAGCTTTCCTCTTCTGGACGACGGACCATCGAAGATGTTCTTTCACAGGCTTGAACTTCGGGTCGACTCGTAGACGGTGCTCAGCCAGCCCCCTGGGAACTCAGGCATGTCAGAAGGCTTCCATGCAAAGATGTCCCAGTTCTCACGGAGGAACTGGATGAGCGCTTTTTCCTATTTGGAGTCGAGCGCCGTTGAGATGTGAGTCGGAGCAGCATTGGGGTCGGTCGGGTGAATGTGAACTGGCTTAGTTTCACCGGACGACTGAAAAGCTGATTCTGAAGCTGGCTTCTTGGCTCGCAGCAATTCACTCGGATCAGCAGTCTTCTGGTACTCTTGCAGCTCGACTACTGACATCTGAGCATCAGCGATCTTTGATCCTTTCTGAAAACACTCCTCTGCTTTCTTCCGATTGCCTGTAACGGTGATCACACCTCTGGGGCCGGGCATCTTCAACTTGAGATACATATATCACGGTCGAGCCATGAAGCGTGCATAAGCTGGCCGGCCCAGAATAGCATGATAAACACTTTGGAAGTCCACAATCTCAAATGTCAACTTTTCCTTGCGGTAATTCTTTGAATCACCGAAAACCACATCGAGAGCAATCTGGCCGAGTGACTCAGCTTTCTTTCCAAGAATGACTCCATGGAAACTCATGTTGCTGGCACTGAGCCTGGACATCGGAATGCCCATCCCTTTCAACGTTTCTGCATACAGTATGTTCAGGCCGCTGCCACCATCCATCAGGACTTTGGTCAGTTGAGTGCCTTCGACAACTGGATCGACCACCAGAGCTTGCCTCCCAGGGGTAGCAATGTGCGCAGGGTGATCAAACTGGTCGAACGTGATGGCAGTCTGAGACCACTTCAGGTAGCTGGGTGTTGCCGGGGCAACCATATTCACTTCACGGTTAATGACTTTCAGTCGACTTTTGCTTTCGACATCAGCAAAAATCATCAAGATGGAATTGATTTGGGGGTATCCATCGTCACTATCTTCTTCGTCCTCAACTCTGTCTGACTCTTTTTCCTTGTCTTTGGACTGCTTGCCCTAAAACTGCTGGATCAGGAGCCGGCACTGTCGAGTGGTATGCTTTGGGTAAATAAGATTACCCTCTTCATCTTTCTTGGTGTGGATGTGACATGGCAGATCCAAAACATCATTTCCATCTTGATCCTTGACTTTCTTGGGGTTCCAGGGCCCCTTGGGTTTTCCCTTGAATTTTCCCTGGGTTACGGCCAGGGCCTCCCCAGGAGCGGCTGGCTCGGCCTTCCGCTTCTGCTTCCGACTGGAATTGCCTCCGGTTTCCTGGACGACTGCTTTCTGCTTGCCACTCTGGAGTCGATCTTCATCTTCTCCGTTAGCGTATTTGGTGGCGATTTCCATCATCCGATTCAGAGACATTTCTTCGGTCCGACCGAACTTCAGATTCAACTCTCTGTTCTTGACGCCTTCTTTAAAGGCACAAACTGCTTGGTGATCTGGTACATTCTCAACTGTGTGATGCAAAGTGATCCACCTCTGGATGTAATCCCTCAGAGTTTCACTCGGTTTCTGCACGCAAGACCGCAATTCTGTAAGGCCTGCCGGTCGCTTGCATGTTCCTTCAAAGGTCGTGACAAACACTCGAGAGAGATCCTCCCAAGTGTAGATGCTGCTGGGTGCTAACTGATTCAGCCACGCTCTGGCTGAGCCCTCTAACAGGAGAGACAAATGCTTCATAGCCACCTCATCATTGCCGCCACCAATCTGGACAGCCACTCGGTAGTCTTCGAGCCAAGTGTCAGGCTTAGACTCACCGGTGAACTTGCTGACTCCAGTCGCCAACCGGAAGTTGGGAGGAACCACTGCGGTCCTGATGGCTCGACTGAAACACTCTGGCCCCGAAACACGTACTCTGCTGCTGGCAGGCGCATCCCTGTCGTGGCCTTCTCGGTGAGCTCTGTTCCTGTCAATCAGACCCTGAACGAGGATGGATCTCGCATCAAAGCCTGGGTCCCTGGGGTCAACTGGAACTCTCCGCCCAACACTATGAGGGTGTCTGTCATCCTGCTGTCGGGGCGCATATGACCCACTCCTCGGGGGAGGGGTTGGCACTCGACGTCGATCGAACCGGTGATCATACCGCTCATTTCTTCTGTACTAATCGTGCCGGTCTCCGCGTCCCTCACGCCTCGGGGGCGATCTTGGGCTGTGAGCCGACTGGACTGTATCCGTCGCAACGGATCGACTGTGGATCCTATTCCGTGACTGAGAAACAGCGGAATTCTGGTTTCCCGCTGCCCGGAGCAACGCTCTGACTTGCAACAAGCCCCTGCCAGCCTCCGACTGGGAGGGCTGAATCAATTCTGCTATACGGGACGCGGCTGCCAAATTTTGAACTGGGGTTCGATATACCTGCGTAGGCGGGAAGAGCTGACGTCGACTGGACTCGGGAGCTCGCTGACGCGCTTGCTCGTCGAGTATTCACTGGAGATTCTCCAATCGAGTGCGCATCCTCCAAGGCCCGGGCCTCGGGGGTTTCTCCGACGATAGGAGTGTGGAGTGCATCCATGTTCCGGCGGCGAAGCTCCTCTCGCTGCAACGACGTGAGAGGTTCAGGGAGATACTCATCGTGGGGATGCAACGGGTCGCCTCCACCCGCGCCTCCATCGGTGCGAGGGAAACCGGGAGGACTGTGTGTTCCATCGACCGCCAGAACCTCAGCCGCCGGGTCGCTGCTGTCGCACTCGGATGCGGTCTCCGCGGAGCCAGTCGGCAGGTCGAACAGGCCGTAGAGGGATTCGTCGGGCTCGATTGCCGCGACTTGTGGGGCTGCCGACTGGCGGGCCACGGCATGCCTCACCCACCTCTGAAGTCTCGATCGGCCGGAGCGCTTGCGCCGGTGGAGACAGGGCGGGAAGATGACACGGAAGCCTACCGATACTGGGTCGACGGCTGCCGCAGGAGGACGCCACGAACACATGCGCGGAAGTGCGTCGCACCGCGGACGGGGAGGGCGTCGATGTCGAGTGGAGCCTCCTGAAGCCAAGCGGAGTTGTCGGCGATGAACGTGAGTGCGCCGAGACGGATCTCGCGGCCGTCCACCAAATCTCCGCACGAAAACATGATCAAAGGGATCGGAAAAATCGCAACTTCTCCAACTAGGCGCTAAGACTCCTGCCCCACGGTGGGCGCCAACTGTCGTGGTTCTAACTCTGACAGTGAGGTAGGGGGGATGTATGGAGAGGCTAGATCTCAGCTATGGAGAAGTTGTAAATATACCAGGATGTACGAGTTCAGGCCCTTCGCGGAGAAAGTAACAGCCCTACGTCTCGGTGCCCGGAGGCGGTCGACTGAATTATGTGTGTATGAATTACAGGGGTGCCAACCCCCGCTACTGAGAAGGGGGGTGCCTTATATAGAGTTCGCCAGACCCCTCCGGTCCTCAGTAATGCAGGGTTAAAATACATTAAGACTGGGCGTTACTGGTAACGTTCCTAATAAAGTGCTATGATGACCATAAAGACTATTTAATGGCCGACCGTTTGCTTGCGGAGTGACTTTAGATCTCCTGTCAGTCGAGTGATTGGCTTTGTAGTCGAGTGGTAGCTCCCTGGTCGAGTGTCTTGAATCCGTCGAGTGGGATACCTTCAAGTCGATTGAAAGGTGACTTCTTTCAGGGATGTCCTTGGATAGGGCTCTTAGGACAGGTCCATGCCCCTACTCTAGGTACATAGCTTCATCACCAAGCCCCTCCCTTTCCCTCAAACACGGCAATCTTTATCTTGGACATGAAACACGGAGTGATGCCAACACCACGATTATCCAAGCTCTTTTTGGAACGACTCATCGAGCCAGTCGGTCTCGGGACTGTTCGGCTGCACACAAGCACGCACACACACTGGCACCCCACATGGCCGGTTAGCAGCGGCGGCTGCAATATCATCCAACCGGCATGGATAGTGCCAGTTTTCAGGCTAGAAACGGCATGGCATTTTGGCCGTGTGTCGGTCACTTGACGTGCTCGACCTGAATGCCCGATCTCCAACTGTAATAATTTCACAAGGGAAACCACCATTGCACATTCGGTTTAAGACAGACGACTCAGCTGCACCCGCAACATGATCTGAAATTTCGTACGCCACTCAACGATAGGAACAGCAAGCAGACAGGTCACTCCACAGTCAACACAGAGGTACGTAGTACGCCACACAACGACGTTTGCATATCAAAAAGGGGGCCATCGTCACATGCCAACTATTCTACTGTAGCTAGTAGTTTGATGGACGCAGTATGGTAAATTTCAACCAAATGGTTCAGTCCATGGAAACACTTAAGCTTTTCAGTCCTCACGACTCACGACAAGCCATGATACTATATACCCTACAACCCCCTGCGAATTCAGTTACTTGCTTGCCATGCTTCGGCTGAACGACCCATCATCCAAGTGCATGTGGTTTCGCAAAACACCATCGGGCATTCAAACAAGACCAAATCAGCTTCACCAGGATCACAAAACTTCATACAAGAAAAACACACATCACAGAAACAGAGCTAGCATGGCACTCGACAATTGCATATCGAAAAGACATAACCGGAATCCAGAGGCCAACTTTCAACTTGGAATAACGGAATTACGGAAATGGACACGGACACGGTACAGTAAATCTTAACCAACTGGTCTCGAAGCGTAATCCCTTCGCTAAAGACACCGCGACAAGAACAAAACTTGCATGAAGGAACCAGTCAATCTCTCCCATACCGACAGACCAAACAAACGATCATTAGTTTGGAACTTTGCATGTCCTGGCTAAAATGAGGATACTGAATTTTAGTGATGGCTCACATGTTGTCAGCCGCTTTCAGATTGCTGATCCTCCGCATGATGCTCCTTCTCTTGCTGTTCCTGAAGATCTATCCACACATGCGGCAGATGGACCTGCGGCACCTGCTGGCCACCGTGCACCATTGCTGCACCTGGCACCTGCAGCTGCGGCGGGTAATAATACGGGTATGCGCCAGCCGGAGCCCCCAAGGGTGGCGGCGGCCCGGCTCTGTGAAGCCCGACTCCCTCCTCCTCCATCTCGTCCATCTGGATTATGTCTGCCAGGAAGTCGTAGACGTCGGTCCTAGCAACAGCAGCGGCAACGTCACTCTTCTTCAAGATCTGGCGCTTGTTCTCCTCGGTGACCATCCATGACCTCATCGTCATCTCCAGTGTCAACATCTCGCATGCTTTCGAAAACACCACCGGAGCTTCTGCCGAGATCATGTGAACGCCCTCATCGGCCTTCATGATTTTCCTTATCCTTTTGAGCTGCACGGGGTGCTTCTTGATGCCAGTGGCCTGCTCGATCTCTGACCGTTGTTGGGCCCAGAACTGCTGGAGCCGCCTCTGGTGCAGTTGCTGGAGCTGCTGCTGATACTGCTGCGACTGCTCGTACATAAGCTGGTTCTGAGCACTAAGCTGAGCTGGATTTGCAGGGAATATATGGTGGCGTTGGCTGTGAACCGGCAGGACAGGAGTGATGCCAGGAGGTGCAGCCACTGTTGCTCCAGGCGGATAGGCTGAAGCAGGATACACATGTGATCCAGCAGCAACATCACCCATTGCAAGCTGACGTTGCCAAAGACGGTCTTTCTGGCGCTGTGAAAAAAGAATGGAAAGTATTCCTTAGCTCAATCATAAAGTATTAATCAGCTTAATCTTACAGTACAACAATAGTGCTAGCCTCCTAGGTTACAAAATAAAATTATGTGCAGTGCCTTTAGGTGAATGTGAACATTTGTGGCTCTCTTTCAAGATAAGTTTGACAATGAGTTTGTTTCTTTGTTATGATCCTCCCAAATAATTATAAAAATGATAACTATCTGCTAGTACAAACTAAGATCAGTTCTGAGTAACAGCACCAGAGCAGAAAATTGCATAGTTAAAATACTGAGAATACGCATGTACAACCAAATATACATCGGCAAGAACTAACAAACTAAATGGTTGACAGAAATCAATAGAATAAATCTGGCTACAAAGCTGACTGTAATCGAAACTTGAGATCCTGTATAGGCAGCTGGGCCATTATAAGCCACCACAAATTTAGCATCTTCTTTTCTGTTACATCTTAAGTGCAGTGCCCAAGCATCTAAAGGTATATAATAAATGGCTTAGATTACACAAGCAATTGATAGTGGTAATAGTGGTTTCTAACTCCAGGCAAGCCCCACACGTGCTCCATAAAGCACATATAGCTAGGAAGTGGATAACTCAGTTGAATATACCCCACAGATGGTTTCGAACAAAGAAAAATGAAAATAAGATGGTCACAACGGTGGAAACGGATCAAACGCGGCTGGATAATAGAAAAACCATATTCACATCATAGCCATTTTAAAAAGATGGGTGAATATGGTTATTCAAAAAAATATACGAATACCAGCAGTGTACACGAATATACAGAGCAGAAAGAAGTACGAATATCTGATATATAAGACATATTTTGTGCATCGATATTAAGACGCGTATTCTGATATCACCATCCACACTTGTATCCCCTTCAGAGATGGCATCATTCACACGAGGTTGTCACAATCCGCCTTCCAATTCATCTAGTAGATCCCGTGGGACCGTTGCGACCGATAATTCAATACAAAGAGTAAGATTTGATATTGATAGTGATACAGATCTTCGGGTCACAATCTTCCTGCAACCAAATCATATGCTAACCCGAGAAGAATCATAACTATCGGATCATGGCAACCATCGATATCTATACCTACTTGCGTCGCCGATGATTTTTTGTTAGATTTATGACCTCCTAATAAGAAATTCAACGGCTGCTAATACCATATCGATACTTAGATTTAGAACTCTAGAGAATAGCCATTGCGGAGGCTGGATCACAAAGATCTAAAATAGTTTGTACCGAACCAAATGACTAGACTGTTGCAATCCAAAAAATACTGCACAACTAGATTGACATGGAAGTGAGAGAAAAATCAAACAAGCTTGTACATACCCGTGCAATACAGATTTCTTGCGCACCTAAGAAATTATCTTTTTGATTAGCACAAAGCTGTGGGCCAAGAAAACTGTATTTATATACCTTGATAGCAAGAGCCGCAGGACAGCACAGCTGTAGAATATGCATGATTTCTACACACTAATATGGTAAGCAATTAAAGACATAGGCTGTCTTTCTCTTTTTGAAACTTCCTAGAAATTTCCAGAAAGTATAGGTTGATACATTTCCCAAGCATTTATTTATGACTGAAGATTCGCAAGATCTTCCTTTAATTTTAGATTTTTCTAGGCGGATCTGCTTTAGTTCCTGTGATAGGCACAGCTGTGGCAGCAAGCTATATTTGACTGCACAGGTTTTTTTTTAGAAAGCGTTATATAAGAAACTTGAGTTGCTAATGTAATGGTAAATAAAAAAAAAGTAGTGCATGATGTGCAGATGATGATAATAGGAAATGATTGCCTTGGCAGAGCACCAACTTTTGCATCGTTCTTTATATTCCCATGTCTGTTCTTTTCTTGATAATCAACCCCAATTTTCGTATTTCTGTCCTTTGAGCAAAAGGATCAACACCAGGCTCTGTAACAGACAAATATCTATAATTAGAACCGTAAAATATTGAGCAAACAGTTCTGAAAACGAATACATTTCAGAACAAATTAAATTGTTAGATTCAAGTGATTATAAATGGAAACAGCATAGGATATTTAAAATGAACACTGGACTAATCGGTGTACATAAGCAGAAGCATGATAACCATAATGTGTACTCAGCGCAGGGAAAGCTCGGAAAAATTACTAGTCTTGCTACAAATATAAAATAAAATTCACCAGCAATAGATGCAGAAGACAAGTTGCTAACCATCTGTCATTTTGGCTGCAATGATCCGAATGTCTTTATCGTTATTAACAAAATCATAGCCATAAGTCCATTTCCACGAAGAAGTTTGCTCATCCCATTCATGCTTGTTCTTCTTGCGATTTATAATCCCTACAAGTATGTTTCTGTTACAGAAAGATTCAAACATATACACTTCCAATAAAGACCACTGAGAAAGCCAGCAAGAGCAATAAGTTCACCTTTCGATTTTGCAAACTGCTCCTACTTAGTAGGGTTCTTCGACCTTGGTAACTGGTGACACGGGCTTTCAATTTAAGTCAGGTACGCGGCGTGCAGCCAGTCCATGTTTAGCTAGTAGATCTAAACTGCATACGAGTTAGCTTCGCTTTCATAATGTAATATTTTTTTCATATCTAAACACATGAATCTCATCTTTGATGCAGAGCCAGCTACATCCCTCAACCTATATGTGCCTAGAGCTTCCATTGGCCTCCTCATCCTGGTCATGCTTTCCCACCTACTCCCTCCGTTCCGAATTATTTGTCTTGGATTTGTCTAGATACGGATGTATCTAGACTCATTTTAGTGCTAGATACCTCCGTATCTAGACAAATCTAAGACAAGTAATTTGGAACGGAGGGAGTACATCTCACAAGATCTACCAAGCTACAAGTAGATAAAGCTCCCAATAGTAATTCTATCTGGCTTGACACCACACATCAATATTCACCAAAATACTCAAGAGCTTCCCTACATCTCCCATTCTGCGATAATAGCAACGATCAACAAATCTTTGACACAAACACCATTGAAGAGTTCCCCGGCATGCTTTAAGGAACCTAACTTACAATTATATCATCCTCAAACTCACGTTGATATACCAGTGCATGGATTTGGCCACCCTGCTTCAACAGACCAAAACATGAGCTCCATCTCAGCACATTTGCAAAGGTGAACTCGGTTGGAAGAACACCATTTTGCAGAGCCATCACAAAGAGGCCCAGAGCTTGCTCCACTAAACCACTCCTGGCATAGCACGATATCATCACATTACATGTTTCTAAGTCCCATTTTTTCAGTTCCTCGAAAAGCCTAACGGCATCAGGTAGTCTGTCAGACATGGACAACATGCCAATAACAGCACTATTAATGGCAAAATTTGGCAGGAGTCATGTTCTGATGCAAAGGGCCAAGAGCTGGTAACCCTTAGCCAAATCCTCGATTCTGTGCACATGGTAAGCACCATTTACACGCTACATCCGTCAACCAAAAACCATGGCTTCTAATCAACCGGAAACACTCAAACACTGCATTGCTCTGACCATCATCCTTGCACACTGGCATGGCATGGCAGAATTCACTGACACGACGTCCTGCTCATTCGCACTCCAAACGACATGCACTGCACATCAACAAGGTCTTGCCGACTACAGAGTTCTGTTGGGGAGAGCCGTGATGGACAGCAGCTGCGTGAACCATGGGAAGCAGAGCAGACGACCAACCAAGCGATGGAGAAGGTGAGGCCGCTAGGCCTGACACATGGCCCCTTCATCCTTAGTGCAAGCCGGAGCTCCTCGTCAGCACGTCCACTTCCAGCGTAGCCAGAGATCATCGGATTGTATTGCAGGCGACAGTGTCCCTGTGAGGCATTACATCGAACAGCCTGCGCGCCGCCCGGAGGCCACGGGACTAGAGCAGTGCGGCGAGGAGGATGTTGTGCGAGAAGCGGTTGGCTGCTGCGGCGCTGGGCGCGTAGGGCGATGGCGGAACGGGCGGCGCCAAGGCGGGAGCAGGCCGCGGCGAGGCAGCTGGCGGAGGCGGGCGTGGAGGTGGAGCGCCGCAGTGGCCGTCAGGGAGACGCAGCGGACAATGAAACGGAGACCGCCGTCAGTTCTCTGCATCTTGTACACTCATTTTTCTTTCCTGCATACCGTACACTGCAGTATACACTCGACTGTGGACTGACTGTTCTAAAAGTCACTTTGCAAACATATTAAGACAGTGTTCACCACCATGATATACAAACATAGATGTAATGTAATTATGCGCATAGTCAGCACACAAGAAGTAAACTAGAATTTCATCGAGGGAGAATCCTACGCTTCGTCCAATCGTCGCCCACCATCGTCCTCCGCCGCCACCAAGGCAACTTCGGAGAAAGAGGGGAACCCCAACCATACCCAAATCCGGAGGAGCAACTTCGTATACGAAGATGTTGTTCGAGCCGATGAGGCAGAACGTCGAAAACGACGATATCGAGGCTTCGTGGCACGCCAGTTGTGGTTCCTCCCCTTGACCATCTGATCCCGATGCCATCAAGTTCATCCTACCCGGCCAAACGTCGTCGCCAGCCGCCATCCACATGTACCACTTCAAGACACCAAACACAACCGCGGCAGCCTACGCCAACAGGCTATGCCTGATGTCTGGTTCCATCATGTGCACAAATTGGAGTGCCTCGTCGGCACGGTCACTTTCAGTGTAGCTAGATATCATTGAGTTGTAAGAGACGGTTTCCCTGTGAGGCATCCCATTGGACAACATGCACGTCGCATGGGAGGTCACCGGGCTCGGGCAGCACAACAAGAAGCGGTTGGTTTGCTGCGGAAAGGGGTGGCGCCAAGGTGAGAGTAGGCGGTGGCAAGGCAGTTGGCGAGGAAGGGATGGTTGAAGAGGCATGAGGATCAGAGGAAGTGGGTGTGGGGCGCCATAGCCTGCGACAGCGAACAAGAAGCGCTAAGAGGGCGGCAACTGCGGGAGCTAGGGGTGGAGGCGCTGGGTCATCATCCCCGTTTAGATTGTAGATGGAAAATGAAGAGGCGTACTATGCAATAATTTTTACCGCTATACGTGATGCAAGGATAGATCAATCTCACCAACATGAACACAACAGAGAGGAAGAAGATGTTAGTGACGATTTGTCGATTCCCACGGCTAGGCTAAACCTCCCAGCCACAAGAAATTCTCCACTGATCGAGAGTCGAAGTAGACAACCCCTCTGCGTTGTCCACATGTCTCGAAGTAGTGGTTCGGCAGCACTTCATCGTCCAAGACAAAGATCGCTGAGAGAAACTAGAGGGAGAAGCAACCTAGTGGCGTGCTTTCTAGTTCTAGACTAGATAGAGAGAGACGGGGCGGTGCAGGGCAACGGGAGGGGCGGCTCTAAAGCTTGGTATGCCAAGGGGTTCACCCCTCCTCAATATTATAGGTGGCTAGGAGGTGGTATACCTTGATGTAGGGGAAACCCCCAAGGGGGTTGTCGACCTATGGAGGAGAGTCCTCCCAGGACTGCTCCCATCCCATGCACCACTTGCCTTGGGCCTCCAGCAAAGAGGTGTGCCCCACTATTGGGCCAATTGGGCCCATGTGGTGCATGCCCCTTTGCCCAGCCAAGTGGCAACCCACTAGGCCCCGGCCCTTTAGAACTTTCGAAAGCTTCCAAAGTCTTCTATAAAATACCGGGACTCTCCAGACAACCGGGGACGCTTCTTGACCCATCTGGAACACTTTCAAAACTTTTTGGTGCCCTTCTCTCATACTTTTATGGTCTCTTAATTCTCTTACAAATCGCTAGTCCTCGAGTGTGGGGCCTTGGACATTCGATAATATGCAGACAAGACCTGAAACACCTTTTGATCAATAATTAATTAACAGTGGGATATAGACACCCAAGCTAACTAACACACATACATGAAGATCTTTATCTGGTGAACCTTTTTGCCCGTATGCACTCACCTTTGCTTCGTGATACTTCTACAAAACCCGAGATGAGACAGTATTTTCATGACCAACACTTTGATCACTATACCTGTTGTCATCATTTCTCCTTCCTCATCTCCTTATTTCGATATCCCTGTGACCACTACCACTATGCACTACTGGGAAAAGGCTTATAGGTGAACCCTAATGAGTGGCGGACAAGGTGGGGCACCCTCCACTGCCAGCGCTCACCCGCCACAGCTAAGGCCGCTTCAGTAGCGGGCTCTAGTTTCCGTTCCATCATAGGTAGGCTCTTCCAAATCACTGGCTCGACAATGTAGTGGCGGGCGGCCAGCCGCCACTGGTTTTCCCTTGTCTATGGCGGGTGGCGGGCGGCGCTCGCCACAACTCTATATTGGCAAACCGTGCCAAACGCATCCAAAATTTATTAATACTTGCGGTGGCAGGCACACTAATACGCCCGCCACAGCTATTCTGCTTCGTGCTAGGCGAATCGTCACACCCGCATCTATTTTCGGTTTCCCCTCTTTCACTCACTCAGTCAGTTCCTCTTCCCCCTCTTCCCCTTCCTCGCCATCATGCGCCTCGCCCGCCGCGTGCGCCGCCGTGCCTTTGACCCGCACCACCGCTGGATCTGCAAGCCGGCCCGTCCTTCTTCTCGTCTGCCGCTAGATTTGCTCGTCGTTCGCCTCCGACCCGCGACACTGCAGGATTTGCTCGCCGTCATCCGCCTCGACCGCCGCCGTTGTCGTCTGACTCGACCGACCACCACCATCTTCCGCCTCGACCGCCGATGCCGTCATCCGCCTCGGCCACCACCGCTATCATCCACCTCGACCGCTGCTACCGGTGTAATATTTTTATGTTCTTCCATGTTAATTACCTTCTTTATTTGATAGAGAAATTTATAGACCTAGGATCAAAAGTAGGAACCTCATGGATAATAGAACAAAAATGCGATATTTTGTATGTAATAGAAGAAAATGTAATACCTTTTGCATGTCGGTAAAGATGAAATCTATAATCAAAGTGTTTTAGGATCAGTTAGGCTCTAAATATGACAAGTGCCATATTTATTGGTGTTAGCTTCTTTATTTGAAGGAATGGGGTTGCATTCGGGTCATGGAATTGATAGAGAAATTTGTAGACCTTGTTATGGTAAGCTAATTTATAAAGTGTTAATTGCATTTTCTTACGTTTGACAACTTCTTCGGCTTATTAGAGACTTGAAAATGTGTGCCAATGTTTTCGTGAAACGTTGATTAACTCCCATTTCATGAAATTTCTGGTACTCAATATATTCAATATTAAGCAAAGGTCCTGCCAAATTTTTGTGTTCTTTAGTGTTAGCTTCTTTATTTGAAGGGATGGGGTTGCATTCGGGTCATGGAATTGATAGAGAAATTCATATACCTTGGTACGATAAGCTAATTTATAAAGTGTTAATTGCATTTTCTTACATTTAACAACTTCTTGGGATTATTAGAGACTTGAAAATGAGTGCCAATGTTTTGGTGAAACATTGATTAACTTCCGTTTCATCAAATTTCTAGTACTCAATATATTCAATATTAAGCAAAGGTCCTGCCGAATTTTCGTGTTCTTCGGTGTTAGCTTCTTTATTTGAAGGAATGAGGTTGCATTCGGGTCATCGAACCAATTATAATTAATCACTGCTTCAAAATGATTATTAGGGACCATGAGGCGTAAGATCTGCAAGGTTTGCCAACATTCATGTATGGACAGTCTTGAAATTGTAGTGCAGTTTGGGGTATTTTTGAGAAAGGGATTTCAAAAATCAGTGGTAACGGTCTTTAACTTGAATTTGTATTGAATTCTATTAATTTGTTTAACTGTTTCACTAACTTTATTATTTATTATTAACTGCTGGATAGTGTGTCCCGTGCAACATAAGAGAGGAGTTCAACAATTCATATGGTAACGTGTTGTATTTTGAGGATGATGAGGAGCGCGAATTCAAATTGGATCTGTGCAAAGAAAATAATAAAACCATCATATATGGTGTTGGATGGGAGCATACATTGCAATGAACAGTTTTAAAGGAGGAGAACTCGTAGCCTTTTCCTTAAAAGGAGAGGTGAATAGGTTAAAGACATTATATGTCGACAACGATGATGATGACGATGACCAAGATGACTAGGATGATGAAGATGAAGATGGCCAAGATGACAAAGATGTTCAAGATGATGAAGATGACCAAGATGACCAGGATAATGAAGATGAAGATGATGACATCGAATATGAAGACGAGGACAACCAAGATGAAGATGAGGACATCGAAGATGAAGATGATGGTCCTATCCTTTCTACAATTTTTTCTCAAATGATCAAGAAGCTTAGTCGGGACGAGACAACTAATGTGAAAGCGATGTTGCCATCCTCTTTGGCCTTCTTGTGTAAGCCCTTTGTGCACCGTCTAACAAAAACCAACATGATCAAAAAAGTTATGGTGAGATGTTTTATATTCTTTCATCTCTTTCTGGTCATAACCAAGTATGGTGAGATGTCTAACATTGTGTGCTTTCTATTTTCTCTTAATGATGGGGAGTTCAGAACTTACCTCTGAAGATGTTTTCCGGAGTGGAAATCCCCGCCGTCGGCACTGCTGGAGTAATCTATGGACCAAGAGGGCCTGTCATGAGCGTCCAATACAAGACGAAATCCGACGGGCGCATATCATTCCATGAGTCCAGCTGGCGGGAGTTCATCAAGGGAAAGAGAGAACTGAGGGTGGACATCCTTGTGGTAATCACTATAAGGAGGACCAACCACAACGACTATCAGATGACTCTTGTGGTAATCCCATGATCTCCACCGCATGGAGCCGGTTGTGGCCTCTCCATGCGAATAGCTATGGATCAGTGGCAGAGCTACTTGGGGGCCAACCTGGGCCATGGCCCCCCCAGCTCATAGGAAAACATGCACATATGCCTTAATATTTGGTCTAATTTTCAACTAAAATCAGCCTAAAGCAATCATGTTTGCCCCCCCCCCCTTCAGCCCATGCCCCCCCCCATAATTTCATCTCAAGCTCCGCCACTGCTATGGATGGTGTTGAGTTCACATGTCGAGCTCCAATACAAGAATTGATAGTGTGAAATCATGTTTTGCTGGACCTTTTTAATATGAGTAGATATAATAAGCTTGAACATGCTTGCTAGGAAATGTTGATGTCGGGATGGTTAAAAGGGGGTAAAGAGGTAATTGCAGCCCTAGCTTTTCTCTGATTACACACTTGATCGATAAATACCTTGCGAATTTTGAACTGTGTCCCTGTCTTTGAAGTGAATTTTGGATCAACCATGTCGCTGTCTTTGAAGTGAAATTTTGGATTCATTGTTAAGGCTGACAATAGGATTAGGGGTACCCGGGTAGGACAAGCTATTAGGCGATAGAGCGAATCGTAACATTGGTAGGAGCGAGGTTGTTAGAATCTCAATTTTGCTGTACGATTTTACATTCCAAACTAATCCCTTTGAATGTAAGATTTTCATTCATAGAATCTACGTTTTAATGATCTTGGTATTTGAGATTCTACGATTTGCGATCCTACCATCGAAGCTCCGACCCGATGCAAAATTTGATTCTGACAACCTTGGGTTGGAGTAGCCCTTTTGAGTTATGGCACTGGATTGAAGTTTAATAAATTTGTGGGAGATCAATAGTTTGATTATGTTCCAAATTTTTGGATTTGGGGTTGTGGTTCCATGTCACCAATGATTGACACGACGAATGTTTGTGAAGAGAAGTAAATCAAATATAAAATAGAATTTTACCATTGGTTACCTATAAACACACCTATGCTCTTTGCCCGCATCCATAAACCTATTGGAGCATCCATGACCGTCGTGTTCTTCAACCCAGGCTGCTTTGCTCCCCACCACCATTGGCTTCATTTGTGGATGATCTGTCGGTGAGCACCGGCCCAACCGCCGTCTTTCACTGTTCATGGCCAACATCATTGTCGCCTCGCACCCCTGTCGTGCCAAACTTCCTCCATCATCATCCCGGCTCTCCTTCCTTCCAGGCCGGGATGACTACATCTGGAGTATGTGTGTGGCTGAGTGGGGAGAAGAAGAGGAAGAAAGAGCAATCGAAAGTAGGTGTAGCAATGCAGTGTAAGGGCCCACTCAGAAATGCAGGGTTGATAGCGACGAACTCCCTCCGATTGGGTTTATAAGTCAGACATGAATTTTTAGGTTTTCAATTCGACTGATAAAACATGTGTAATATGCCAAGAAAATTATGTTTAGAAAATTCGCATGATGACGAATCTGAATATATATCTTTTCTGGCATGCAGCATATGTTGTTTCGCTGGTTATCAGATTTAAGGCCTAAAATACTCGTCCCGACTTATAAACCCAACCGGAGGCAGTAGGTGTGGATGAGTCAGGGGAGAAAGTAATGCTTTTGCCCTTGGTGCAAGTCATAAGAAAGTCAGAACATGGCAAGGTGTTAACCCCTTTTGTTGTATATTTGGGTGCATTTAGGGAGCTAGAAATTTTTTCATGCAAATGAAGTCTGGCATAGGTACTAAGAGTAGTATGTAGATGCCATGAAGTAGAAAATAATTGTAAAAGCGCAAGTCATAAGAAATTCAGAACATGGCTGGGTGCATTTAGGGAGCTAGAATTTTTTTCATGCAAATGAAGTCTGGCATACACAGACAACCAGGTAAAACGATGCCATGAAGTAGAAAATAATTGTAAAAGCGCAAGTTGCAACAAAAGTGATGTCAACGCAAGCAAATAAGCACTAGTAGAAAACAGGGCTTTGGTCCAGGCCGGGTCAGCCCATTAGTCCCGGTTCAGTCCAGAACCGGGACCAATGGGGGCATTGGTCCCGGTTCGTGAGCCCAGGGGGCCGGCCGGTCCACGTGGGCCATTGGTCCTGGTTGGTGGGATGAGCCGGGACCAATGGGCCTCGCTCCTGGCCCACCACCATTGGTCCTGGTTGGTGGCTTGAACCGGGACCAAAGGCTCCCCTTTAGTCCCGGTTCATGTCACCAACCGGGACCAATGAGGTGCCTATATATACCCCTCGCTCGCGAGCAGAGCACCCCAGTGCTCTGTTTTTCTCTGGCCGAGGGGGAGAGGGCTTGGTGGTGCTCTAGCTCACCTCCTATGCACACAAGATGTTCGATGGAATGCCCGAGCCACACTACTTAAGCTTTCTCCTCTCCAAGCTCGACCTACAAGCTCCATTTTCCATAATATTTGTCTAGGTTTAGCGGTCCGTCACGCCCCGTCCCCGTCTTCACCGCCGTCGATCACCCGCGCCGAGCTCATCGCCGGCACCACCGTGGTGAGCCTCTTGTTCTTATCTTCTTTCTGAAAGGAAACATATTCTTACTTGTATGTTTACATAGATACTTGTATTATTTTCTTACTTTTATTATTGCATCTTATATAGTGCGATGGTTTTGGTATCCGCCCCCGTTGGCCCTCGTCCTGTCTATGATTCGGATGTGGTATATATATTATCTTTATAACTATTAGTTCATTTATTATTTATGAAAATTATGCCAACCAACGTGACATAGATTTTATTTATGTAGGATGTATGTGAATCGGAAATGCCAACCGACCCTATTGTCGAGAGGTTAAATTTAGTTGAAGAAGAAAACAATTTGTTGAAGGAAAAAATAAAAAAAATTGAGGAGGAGAAGATGATATTGGAGTTGCATGTTGCGGATGTCGTCGATGATCACAAGATCAAGATGGATGCAATGCGCTTGAAGATTAGAAAGATTAGAAAATATGCCATTCATACCGAGGCTTGGTATCATTATGCCATTGGACCAATTGTTACCTTGGTTGCGATTATGATAGCATTTGTTTTCGCATTGAAATGTTTTACATAGTTTCAATGTATGGTATAATTAATTAGATGCTCTGGAGAGCTATATGTTGTTAGATGAGAACTATGTATGCACTTTGGTTTTAATGTGATGATGAACTTCTATTAATTTGGACACTTAATTATATATAATGCACGCAGATGAACCGACAATGGATGTACGGTGACAGACACACCTGCGAGTACATTAAGGGCGTGCATGAGTTTCTCGATGCGGCTGAGGCAAACAAGCAGAATGGTTTTATGTGTTGTCCATGCACTGGATGTGGAAATACGAGGTCTTACTCTAACCGGAAAATCCTTCACTCCCACCTGCTTTACAAGGGTTTCATGCCACACTATAATGTTTGGACGAGGCATGGAGAAATAGGGGTTATGATGGAAGACGGTGAAGAAGAAGAGTACGATGACAACTATGTGCCCCCTGAATACGGTGATGCTGCAACGGGGGGATCTGATGAAGATCAAGAGGAACCAGACGATGTGCCCAATGATGCTGCAACAGGTGAAGCTGCTGAAGATCAAGAGGAACCAGACGATGTGCCCGATGATGATGATCTCCTCCGGGTCATTGTCGATGCAAGGACGCAATGTGAAAGTCAAAAGGAGAAGCTGAAGTTCGATCGCATGTTAGAGGATCACAAAAAAGGGTTATACACCAATTGCGAAGATGGCAACACAAAGCTCGGTACCGTACTGGAATTGGTGCAGTGGAAGGCAGAGAATGTTGTGGCTGACAAAGGATTTGAGAAGCTACTGAAAATATTGAAGAAGAAGCTTCCAAAGGATAACGAATTGCCCGGCAGTACATACGCAGCAAAGAAGGTCGTATGCCCTCTAGGATTGGAGGTGGAGAAGATACATGCATGCCCTAATGACTGCATCCTCTACCGCGGTGCATACAAGGATCTGAACGCATGCCCGGTATGCGGTGCATTGCGGTATAAGATCAGACGAGATGACCCTGGTGATGTTGACGGCGAGCCCCCCAGGAAGAGGGTTCCTGCGAAGGTGATGTGGTATGCTCCTATAATACCACGGTTGAAACGTCTGTTCAGAAACGAAGAGCATGCCAAGTTGATGTGATGGCACAGTGAGAACCGAAAGAAAGATGGGAAGTTGAGAGCACCCGCTGACAGGTCGTAGTGGAGAAAAATCGAGAGAAAGTACTGGGATGAGTTTGCAAAGGACCCAAGGAATGTATGGTTTGTTGGGGAACGTAGCAGAAATTCAAAATTTTCCTACGCGTCACCAAGATCTATCTATGGAGAGACCAGCAACGAGGGGAAGGAGAGTGCATCTACATACCCTTGTAGATCGCTAAGCGGAAGCGTTCAAGTGAACGGGGTTGATGGAGTCGTACTCGTCGTGATTCAGATCACCGATGATCCTAGTGCCGAACGGACGGCACCTCCGCGTTCAACACACGTACAGCTCGACGATGTCTCCCACGCCTTGATCCAGCAAGGAGAGAGGGAGAGGTTGAGGAAGACTCCATCCAGCAGCAGCACAACGGCGTGGTGGTGATGGAGGAGCGTGGCAATCCTGCAGGGCTTCGCCGAGCACCTACGGGAGAGGAGATGTGTCACGGGAGGGAGAGGGAGGCAACCAAAGGCCTTAGGTATGATTGCTCCTCCTTTTCCCCACTATATATAGGGCCAAGGGAGAGGGGGAGGGCGCAGCCTTGCCCCTTCCTCCAAGGAAGGGTGCGGCTAAGGGTGGGGAGGAGTCCATCCTCCCCAAGGCACCTCGGAGGTGCCTTCCCCCTTTAGGACTCTCCCCTTTTTCCTTTATCTTGGCGCATGGGCCTCTAGGGGCTGGTGCCCTTGGCCCATGTAGGCCAAGGCGCACCCCCTACAGCCCATGTGGCCCCCCGGGGCAGGTGGCCCCACCCGGTGGGCCCCCGGGACCCTTCCGGTGGTCCCGGTACAATACCGATGACCCCGAAACTTGTCCCGATGGCCGAAACAGGACTTCCTATATATAAATCTTTACCTCCGGACCATTCCGGAACTCCTCGTGACGTCCGGGATCTCATCCGGGACTCCGAACAACATTCGGTAACCACATACAAGCTTCCTTTATAATCCTAGCGTCATCGAACCTTAAGTGTGTAGACCCTACGGGTTCGGGAGACATGCAGACATGACCGAGATGTTCTCCGGTCAATAACCAACAGCGGGATCTGGATACCCATGTTGGCTCCCACATGTTCCACGATGATCTCATCGGATGAACCACGATGTCAAGGACTCAATCGATCCCGTATACAATTCCCTTTGTCTAGCGGTATGGTACTTGCCCGAGATTCGATCGTCGGTATACCGATACCTTGTTCAATCTCGTTACCGGCAAGTCTCTTTACTCGTTCCGTAACACATCATCCCGTGATCAACCCCTTGGTCACATTGTGCACATTATGATGATGTCCTACCGAGTGGGCCCAGAGATACCTCTCCGTTTACACGGAGTGACAAATCCCAATCTCGATTCGTGCCAACCCAACAGACACTTTCAGAGATACCCGTAGTGTACCTTCATAGCCACCCAGTTACGTTGTGACGTTTGGCACACCCAAAGCACTCCTACGGTATCCGGGAGTTGCACAATCTCATGGTCTAAGGAAATGATACTTGACATTAGAAAAGCTTTAGCATACGAACTACATGATCTTGTGCTAGGCTTAGGATTGGGTCTTGTCCATCACATCATTCTCCTAATGATGTGATCCCGTTATCAATGACATCCAATGTCCATGGTCAGGAAACCGTAACCATCTATTGATTAACGAGCTAGTCAACTAGAGGCTTACTAGGGACATGGTGTTGTCTATGTATCCACACATGTATCTGAGTTTCCTATCAATACAATTCTAGCATGGATAATAAACGATTATCATGAACAAGGAAATATAATAATAATCAATTTATTATTTCCTCTAGGGCATATTTCCAACAGTCTCCCACTTGCACTAGAGTCAATAATCTAGTTCACATCGATATGTGATTAACACTCAAGGTCACATCCCCATGTGACTAACACCCAAAGAGTTCTGGGTTTGATCATGTTGCTTGTGAGAGAGGTTTTAGTCAACGGGTCTGAACCTTTCAGATCCGTGTGTGCTTTACAAATCTCTATGTCATCTCCTAGATGCAGCTACCGCGTTCTATTTGGAGCTATTCCAAATAACTGTTCTACTTGGAGCTATTCTAAATTGTTGCTCCATTATACGTATCCGGTATCTCTACTCAGAGCTATCCGGATAGGTGTTAAGCTTGCATCGACGTAACCCTTTACGACGAACTCTTTTACCACCTCCATAATTGAGAAAATTCCTTAGTCCACTAGTTACTAAGGATAACTTTTGACCGCTGTCCTGTGATCCATTCTTGGATCACTCTTGTACCCCTTGACTGACTCATGGTAAAGCACACTTCAGGTGCGGTACACAGCATAGCATACTGTAGAGCCTATGTCTTAAGCATAGGGGACGACCTTCGTTCCTTTCTCTCTATTCTGCTATGGTCGAGCTTTAAGTCTTAACTTCATACCTTACAACTCGGGCAAGAACTCCTTCTTTGACTGATCCATCTTGAACACCTTCAAGATCATGTCAAGGTATGTGCTCATTTGAAAGTACTATTAAGCGTTTTGATCTATCCTGATAGATCTTGATGCTCAATGTTCAAGTAGCTTAATCCAGGTTTCCATTGAAAACACTTTCCAAATAACCCTATATGCTTTCCAGAAATTCTACGTCATTTCTGATCATTAATATGTCAACAACATATACTCATCAGAAATTCTATAGTGCTCCCACTCACTTCTTTGGAAATACAAGTTTCTCATAAACTTTGTATACACCCAAAATCTTTGATCATCATCAAAGCATACATTCCAACTCCGAGATGCTCACTCCAGTCATCAGAAGGATTGCTGGAGCTTTGCATACTTATTAGCATATTTCAGGATAGACAAAACCTTCCGGTTGTATCACATACAACCTTTCCTCAAAAATCGTCGAGGAAACAATGTTTTGACATCCTATCTGCAAGATTTCATAAATAATGCAGTAATTGCTAATATAATTCCAACAGACGCTTAGCATCGCTACGAGTGAGAAAGTCTCATCGTAGTCAATTCCTTGAACTTGTCGAAAAACATCTTAACGACAAGTCGAGCTTTCTCAATGGTGACACTTACCATCATTGTCTGTCTTCCTTTTAAAATCCATCTGTACCTAACAACCTTACGACCATCAAGTAGCTCTTCCAAAGTCTACACTTTGTTTTCATACATGGATCCTCTCTCGGATTACATGGCCTCGAGCCATTTATCGGAATCCGGGCCCACCATCGCTTCTCCATAGCTCGTAGGTTCATTGTTGTCTAGCAACATGACTTCCAAGACAGGATTACTGTACCACTCTGAAGTAGTACGTATCCTTGTCACCCTACGAGGTTTGGGAGTGACTTGATCTGAAGTTTCATGATCACTATCATAAGCTTCTACTTCAATTGGTGTAGGTGCCACAGGAACAACTTCCTGTGCCCTGCTACACACTGGTTGAAGTGATGGTTCAATAACCTCATCAAGTCTCCACCATCCTCCCACTCAATTCTTTCGAGAGAAACCTTTCCTCGAAAAAGGACCCGATTCAAGAAACAATCCCTATTGCTTTCGGATCTGAATTAGGAGGTATACCCAACTGTTTTGGGTGTCCTATGAAGATGTACTTTATCCGCTTTGGGTTCGAGCTTAATCCTGAAACTTTTTCACATAAGCGTCGCAGCCCCAAACCTTTAAGAAACGACAACTTAGGTTTCTCTAAACCATAATTCATACGGTGCCATCTCATCGGAATTACGTGGTGCCCTATTTAAAGTGAATGTGGTTGTCTCTAATGCCTAACCCATAAACTATCGTGGTAATTCGATAAGAGACATCATGGTATGCATCATATCCAATAGGGTGCAACTATGATGTTTGGACACACCATCACACTATGGTGTTCCAGGCTGTATTAGTTGTGAAACAATTTCCATAATGTCTTAATTCTGTGCCAAACTCGTGATTCAGATATTTATCTCTATGATCATATCATAGATCTTTTATCCTCTTGTCACGAAGATCTTTCAACTTCACACTGAAATTACTTGAACCTTTCAATAATTCAGACTCGTGATTCATCAAGTAAATATACTCAACATCTACTCGAATCATCTGTGAAGTAAGAACATAACAATATTCACTGCATGCCTCAGCACTCATTGGACTGCACACATCAAAATGTGTTACTTCCAACAAGTTGCTATCTTGTTCCATCTTACTGAAAACGAGGCTTTTCAGTCATCTTGCCCATGTGGTATGATTTGCATGTCCCAAGTGATTCAAAATCAAGTGAGTCAAAACGGTCCATTTGCATGGAGTTTCTTCATGCATATACACCAATAGACATGGTTCGCATGTCTCAAACTTTTCAAAAACGAGTGAGCCCAAAGATCCATCAATATGGAGCTTCTTCATGCGTTTTATACCGATATGACTTACGTGGCAGTGCCACAAGTAGGTGGTAGTATCATTACTATCTTTTGGCATGAACATGTGTATCACTACGATCAAGATTTAATAAACCATTCATTTTAGGTGTAAGACCATTGAAGGTATTATTCAAATAAACAGAGTAACCATTATTCTCCTTAAATGAATAACCGTATTGCGATAGACGTAATCCAATCATGTCTATGCTCAACGCAAACACCAAATAACAATTATTTAGGTTTAACACCAATCTCTTTGGTAGAGGGAGCGTGCGATGTTTGATCATATCAATCTTGGAAAAACTTCCAACACATATCGTCAGCTCACCTTTAGCTAGTCTCCGTTTATTCTGTAGCCTTTTGTTTCGAGTTACTAACACTTAGCAACCGAACCGGTATCTAATACCCTGGTGCTACTAGGAGTACTAGCAAAGTACACATTAACACAATGTATATCCAATATACTTCTATCGACCTTGCCAGCCTTCTTATCTACCAAGTATCTAGGGTAATTCTGCTCTAGTGGTTGTTCCCCATATTACAGAAGCACTTAGTCTCGGGTTTGGGTTTTACCTTGGGTTTCTTCACTAGAGCAGCAGCTGATTTGCCGTTTCATGAAGTATCCCTTCTTGCCCTTGCCCTTCTTGAAACTAGTGGTTTCACCAACCATCAACAATTGATGCTCCTTCTTGATTTCTACTTTCGCGGTGTCAAACATCGCGAATACCTCAAGGATCATCATATCTATCCCTGATATGTTATAGTTCATCACGAAGCTCTAACAGCTTGGTGGCAATGACTTTGGAGAACCATCACTGTCTTATCTGGAAGATCAACTCCCACTCGATTCAAATGATTGTTGTACTCAGACAATCTGAGCACAAGCTCAACAATTGAGCTTCTCTCCTTAGTTTGCAGGCTAAGAAAATCGTCGGAGGTCTCAAACCTCTTGACGTGGGCACGAGCCTGAAATCCTAATTTCAGCCCTCGAAACATCTCATATGTTCCGCGACGTTTCGAAAAACGTCTTTGGTGCCTCTACTTAAACCATTTAACTGAACTATCACGTAGTTATCAAAACGTGTATGTTCGATGTTCGAAACATCCACAAACGACGTTTGGGGTTCAGCACACTAAGCGGTGCATTAAGGACATAAGCTTTCTACTGTCCGCATAATTGCTACTTTCAACTTTCAACTATATTTTCTCTAGGAACATATCTAAAACAGTAGAACTAAAGCGCGAGCTTACGACATAATTTGCAAAAGGTCTTTTGACTATGTTCAAGATAATTAAGTTCATCTTATGAACTCCCACTCAGATAGACATCCCTCTAGTCATCTAAGTGATTACATGATCCGAGTCAAACTAGGCCGTGTCCGATCATCACGTGAGACGGACTAGTCATCATCGGTGAACATCTTCATGTTGATCGTATCTTCTATACGACTCATGCTCGACCTTTCGGTCTCCGTGTTCCGAGGCCATGTCTGTACATGCTAGGCTCGTCAAGTTAACCCTAAGTGTTTCGCGTGTGTTCCGAGGCCATGTCTGTACATGCTAGGCTCGTCAACACCCGTTGTATTTGAACGTCTAAATAAAACACCCGATCATCACGTGATGTTTTGAAACAGCGAACTGTCGCAACGGTGCACAGTTAGGGGAGAACACTTCTTGAAATTGTTGTAAGGGATCATCTTATTTACTACCGTCGTTCTAAGCAAATAAGATGTATAAACATGATAAACATCACATGCAATCAAATAGTGACATGATATGGCCATCATCACTTTGCTCCTTTTGATCTCCATCTTCGGGGCTCCATGATCATCATCGTCACCGGCATGACACCATGATCTCCATCATCATGATCTCCATCATCGTGTCTTCATGAAGTTGCCTCGCCAACTATTACTTCTACTACTATGGCTAACGGTTAGCAATAAAGTAAAGTAATTACATGACGTTTAAGTTGACACGCAGGTCACAAATAAATAAAGACAACTCCTATGGCTCCTGCCGGTTGTCATACTCATCGACATGCAAGTCGTGATTCCTATTACAAGAACATGATCAATCTCATACATCACATATATCATTCATCACATCCTTTTTTTTGGCCATATCACATCACATAGCATACCCTGCAAAAACAAGTTAGACGTCCTCTAATTGTTGTTTGCATGTTTTACGTGGCTGCTATGGGTTTCTAGCAAGAACGTTTCTTACCTACGCATGAACCACAACGTGATATGCCAATTGCTATTTACCCTTCATAAGGACCCTTTTCATCGAATCCGATCCGACTAAAGTGGGAGAGACAGACACCCGCCAGCCACCTTATGCAACTAGTGCATGTTTGTCGGTGGAACCGGTCTCACGTAAGCGTACGTGTAAGGTTGGTCCGGGCCGCTTCATCCCACGATGCCGCCGAATCAAGATAAGACTAGTAACGGCAAGCATATTGAACAATATCGACGCCCACAACTACTTTGTGTTCTACTCGTGCAAAGAATCTACGCAATAGACCTAGCTCATGATGCCACTGTTGGGGAACGTAGCAGAAATTCAAAAACTTTTCCTACGCAACACCAAGATCTATCTATGGAGAGACCAGCAACGAGTAGAAGGAGAGAAGAGTTTGCATCTACATACCCTTGTAGATCGCTAAGCGGAAGCGTTCAAGTGAACGGGGTTGATGGAGTCGTACTCGTCGTGATTCAGATCACCGATGATCAAGTGCCGAACGTACGGCACCTCCGCGTTCAACACACGTACAGCCCGGTGACGTCTCCCACGCCTTGATCCAGCAAGGAGAGAGGGAGAGGTTGAGGAAGACTCCATCCAACAGCAGCACAACGGCGTGGTGGTGGTGGAGGAGCGTGGCAATCCTGCAGGGCTTCGCCGAGCACCTACGGGAGAGGAGATGTGTCACGGGAGGGAGAGGGAGGCAACCAAAGGCCTTAGGTCTGATTGCTCCTCCTTTTCCCCACTATATATAGGGCCAAGGGAGAGGGGGGAGGCGCAGCCTTGCCCCCTCCTCCAAGGAAGGGGTGCGGCTAAGGATGGGGAGGAGTCCATCCTCCCCAAGGCACCTCGGAGGTGCCTTCCCCCTTGAGGACTCTTCCCTTTTTCCTTTATCTTGGCGCATGGGCCTCTAGGGGCTGGTGCCCTTGGCCCATGTAGGCCAAGGCGCACCCCCTACAGCCCATGTGGCCCCCCGGGGCAGGTGGCCCCACCCGGTGGGCCCCCGGGACCCTTCCGGTGGTCCCGGTACAATACCGATGACCCCGAAACTTGTCCCGATGGCCGAAACAGGACTTCCTATATATAAATCTTTACCTCCGGACCATTCTGGAACTCCTCGTGACGTCCGGGATCTCATCCGGGACTCCGAAAAACATTCGGTAACCACATACAAGCTTCCTTTATAACCCTAGCGTCATCGAACCTTAAGTGTGTAGACCCTACGGGTTCGGGAGACATGCAGACATGACCGAGACGTTCTCCGGTCAATAACCAACAGCGGGATCTGGATACCCATGATGGCTCCCACATGTTCCACGATGATCTCATCGGATGAACCACGATGTCAAGGACTTTATCAATCCCGTATTCAATTCCCTTTGTCTAGCGGTATGGTACTTGCCCGAGATTCGATCGTCGGTATACCGATACCTTGTTCAATCTCGTTACCGGCAAGTCTCTTTACTCGTTCTGTAACACATCATCCCGTGATCAACCCCTTGGTCACATTGTGCACATTATGATGATGTCCTACCGAGTGGGCCCAGAGATACCTCTCCGTTTACACGGAGTGACAAAATCCCAATCTCGATTCGTGCCAACCCAACAGACACTTTCAGAGATACCCGTAGTGTACCTTTATAGCCACCCAGTTACGTTGTGACGTTTGGTACACCCAAAGCACTCCTACGGTATCCGGGAGTTGCACAATCTCATGGTCTAAGGAAATGATACTTGACATTAGAAAAGCTTTAGCATACGAACTACATGATCTTGTGCTAGGCTTAGGATTGGGTCTTGTCCATCACATCATTCTCCTAATGATGTGATCCCGTTATCAATGACATCCAATGTCCATGGTCAGGAAACCGTAACCATCTATTGATTAACGAGCTAGTCAACTAGAGGCTTACTAGGGACATGGTGTTGTCTATGTATCCACACATGTATCTGAGTTTCCTATCAATACAATTCTAGCATGGATAATAAACGATTATCATGAACAAGGAAATATAATAATAATCAATTTATTATTGCCTCTAGGGCATATTTCCAACATGGTTTGCTTTAAGCGCGGATGGCATTAATCCTTTCGGGGAGCAGAGCAGCAATCACAGCACCTGGCCCGCGACTCTATGTATGTATAACCTTCCTCCTTGGATGTGCATGAAGCGGAAGTTCATTATGATGCCAGTTCTCATCCAAGGCCCTAAGCAACCC
Source organism: Triticum aestivum (assembly GCF_018294505.1). NCBI lineage: Eukaryota > Viridiplantae > Streptophyta > Magnoliopsida > Poales > Poaceae > Triticum > Triticum aestivum. The sequence continues at coordinate 674,360,875 of NC_057812.1, forward strand.
GACAACGACATTGATGTGTACCTAAGGCCATTAGTTGAAGAACTTTTACAGCTGTGGAATGGAAACGGTGTACGTACGTGGGATGAGCACAGACAGGAGGAATTTAACCTTAAGGCGTTGCTGTTCGTGACCATCAACGATTGGCCCGCTCTCAGTAACCTTTCAGGATAGACAAACAAAGGATACCACGCATGCACGCACTGTTTAGATGACATTGAAAATATATACCTGGACAAATGCAGGAAGAATGTGTACCGGGGCCATCATCGATTTCATCCGACCAACCATCAATGTCGAAAGAAAGGCAAGCATTTCAAAGGCGAGGCAGATCACCGGAAGAAGCCCGCCATGCGTATCAGTGATCACGTACTTGCTATGGTCAATGATCTACACTAGGTAATCTTTGGAAAGGGTCCCGGTGGACTAGCTGTTCCGAATGACGCTGAGGGACACGCACCCATGTGGAAGAAGAAATCTATATTTTGGGACCTACCCTACTGGAAAGACCTAGAGGTCCGCTCTTCAATCGACGTGATGCACGTGACAAAGAACCTTTGCGTGAACCTGCTAGGCTTCTTGGGCGTGTATGGGAAGACAAAAGATACACCTGAGGCACGGGAGGACCTGCAACGTTTACACGAAAAAGACGGCATGCCTCCGAAGCAGTATAAAGGTCCTGCCAGCTACGCTCTTACGAAAGAAGAGAAAGAAATCTTCTTTGAATGCCTGCTTAGTATGAAGGTCATGACTGGCTTCTCGTCGAATATAAAGGGAATAATAAATATGCCAGAGAAAAAGTTTCAGAATCTAAAGTCTCATGACTGCCACATGATTATGACGCAACTGCTTCCGGTTGCATTGAGGGGGCTTCTACCAGAAAACGTCCGATTAGCCATTGTGAAGCTATGTGCATTCCTTAATGCAATCTCTCAGAAGGTGATCGATCCAGAAATCGTACCAAGGCTAAGGAGTGATGTGGCGCAATGTCTTGTCTGTTTCGAGCTGGTGTTCCCACCATCCTTCTTCAATATCATGACGCATGTCCTAGTTCATCTAGTCGACGAGATTGTCATCCTGGGGCCCGTATTTCTACACAATATGTTCTCCTTTGAGAGGTTCATGGGAGTCCTAAAGAAATATGTCCGTAACCGCGCTAGGCCAGAAGGAAGCATCTCCATGGGCCATCAAACAGAGGATGTTATCGGGTTTTGTGTTGACTTCATTCCTGGCCTTAAGAAGATAGGTCTCCCTAAATCGCGGTATGAGGGGAGACTGACTGGAAAAGGCACTCTTGGAAGAGACTCAATAATATACATGGACGGATATTCTTGGTCTCAAGCACACTACACAGTTCTACAGAACTCTACCTTGGTGACCCCGTATGTCGATGAACACAAGAACAGTCTGCGCTCCAAACACCCAGAGCAGTGAGACGACTGGATTACATGTGAACACATCAGGACTTTCAGCAGTTGGTTGGAAACACGTCTCAGAGGTGACAACACTATTTGTGATGAGTTGTACTTGTTGTCCAGGGGACCATCTTTGACTGTATTGACTTACAAAAGATACAAGATAAATGGGAATACATTTTACACGATCGCCCAAGATCAAAAGAGCACCAACCAAAACAGCGGTGTCTGCTTTGATGCAGCAACCGAGAGCGGAAAAGACACATATTATGGTTACATAGTGGACATATGGGAACTTGACTACGGACCTGATTTTAAGGTCCCTTTATTTAAGTGCAAATGGGTCAATATGTCAGGCGGTGGGGTACAGGTAGACCCACAGTACGGAATGACAACAGTGGATCTAAAAAATCTTGGGTACACTGACGAACCGTTCGTCCTAGCCAATGATGTGGCACAGGTTATCTATGTGAAGGACATGTCTACCAAACCGAGAAAAAGAAAAGATAAGGAAGCGAATACATCATACGATGAGCCAAAGCGCCACATAGTTCTTTCAAGAAAATGAGACATCCTGGGGGTGGACGGAAAGACAGACATGTCTGAGGATTATGAAAAGTTTCATGAAATTCCTCCCTTCAATGTCAAGGCTGACCCAAGCATCCTGATAAACAATGAAGATTATCCATGGTTACGGCGCAATAAGCAAATGACACAAGCGAAGAAAAAGTGAAGACTTTCTCCCGCAACTATTATGATGATACCATGCCAACTTTGTAACACACGAACATGCTACCATTGTCCGTTTTGTACATGCACATGCTATGTGGGTGAAATTATGATACCATGCGAACTTTCAACTTTTTCAGAGTTTATTTGAAATGCTTTCATGTCTTATGGTTTGGCCCTCGTAATACCATCATTCAAATTTTAACTATTCAAATTTGAAAACTAATGGCACTAACAGAAAGTTTATAATTTTTTCTAAAACTGATGGCACTAACAGAAAGTTTATAATTTTTCTGACCTAAAAGCAAAAAGAATTTAAAAATGCAAAAAACAAAAGAAAATAAATAATGCAAAAAACAAAAAAACTGGAAAAAGTAAAGTTAATCACAAACTTGTGATTCAAACAAATATCAAAGAATTCAAATTTTAACTATTTAAATTTGAAAACTAATGGCACTAACAGAAAGTTTATAATTTTTCTAAAACTAATGGCACTAACAGAAAGTTTATAATTTTGCTCCTCGCCCCTGGCCCATGACCATTAGTCCCGGTTTGTGCCACAAACCGGGACTGAAGGGTTGGTCCTCGTTGGGGGCAGAGATTAGTCCCACCTCGCCAACCGAAGGGGGCTCACACCGGTTTATAAGCCCTTCCCTCTCTGCCTTGTTGAGCTCCTCTCAAAGTGAAAATAGATGCCCTAATAGAGAAAAGTTTAACCTAAATTCATAGTGAATTTCTCTGAAATTCATAGAAATTTAGTATGAATTTAGGTTGAATTTTCTCTATAAGCGCATCTTTTCTCATTTTTTAGTAAGTTAATCACAAACTTGTGATTCACACAAATTTCAAAGAATTCAAATTTTAACTATTCAAATTTGAAAACTAATGGCACTAACAGAAAGTTTATAATTTTTCTAAAACTAATGGCACTAACAGAAAGCTTATAATTTTGCTAACCTAAAAGCAAAAAACAAAAGAAAATAAATAATGCAAAAAACAAAACAAAAAAACTGGAAAAAATAGCAACAATAAGTATTTTGTTGTAAGTAGAAACAAAATAAAATAAATAAAGCAACAAAGAAAACAAAAAAACAAAAAAAGTGTTTTCAAATTTGGAAACTAATAGCACTAACAGAAAGTTTATAATTTTTCTAAAACTAAAAGCAAAAAGAATAAAAAATAAAGAAAAAAACAAATGAAAAAATAAATAATGCAGAAAACAAAACAAAAAAACTGGAAAAAAATAGCAACAATAAGTATTTTGCTGTAAGTAGAAACAAAATAAAATAAATAAAGCAACAAAGAAAACAAAAAAACAAAAAAAGTGTTTTCAAATTTGAAAACTAATGGCATTAACAAAAAGTTTATAATTTTTCTAAAACTAAAAGCACAAAGAATTAAAAAATAAAGCAAAAAACAAAAGAAAATAAAATAAATAAAGCAACAAAAAAAACAAAAAAATGCCACCTATTGGGCCCCCACGGCCTGAATACGACTAGAAACCCATCCAAGGGCCAGGATTCAGGCCCGCAGGAGGCCCAGTAGGCCCACAGGCATAGCAGTGACAATTAGGCCGTAAGCCTGCAATGGAGAGAAGCTCAAGAGGGGTGCGGCAGTGGGGCTTATAAACCACTGCGCACCCCTCTCAACTAGCGAGGTGGGACTAAACTTTCGACGCCGCAGCAGCACAAGGCCTTTGGTCCCGGTTGGTGGCACCAACCGGGACTAAAGGGGGCATTGGTCACGGTTGGTGCCACCGCCGTGCCGTGTCGCCGCCCCTGCACGCCCTTCATTTTTATTCATTTTTGTTCATATATATATATATATATATAATGTATATGTGTATGTATGTGGCTATGTGTATGTATATGTGTATTTTTTTGTTCATATGTGTATTATTCTTTTTCCATATATGTAATTTTTCTGGTTCATAGAAAGAAGAGGAAGAAAGAAGAATATTTTGTTCATAGAAAGTTTTTTGTTCATCTATAGAAAGTTAGAAGAAAATTTAGAATATGCTAAAATTTAGAAGAAAAAGAAGGATATGAAAGAAGAAAATAAGAAGAGGAAGAAAGAAAGAAGAAGAGAGGAAGAAGAGAAGAAATAAATAAGAAGAGGAAAAAAGAAGAAAAAGAAGAGGAGAAGAAGAAAGGAATAGAGGAGAAGAAGAGAAAAATAGAATATATATTCTATTTTCTCTTTTCTCCTCTATTCCTTTCTTCTTCTCCTCTTTTTTTCTTCTTTTTTTTCTTCGACACGTGGGGGGAGGGGGTCGAGAACGTCGGACATTCATGAGAGAGGCGAGGAAGAAGGGGAAGAAGAGGGAGAAGAAGAGGAGAGGAAGAAGAGGAAGTCTTCTCCTCTATTCTTTCTTCTCTTCTTTTTTCTTCTTCTTCCTATATGTATTAGTTTTTTTATTTAGGTTGTTAATTAGTAGATATTAATTTTGTTCATATATGTATGGATGCATGTGATATGTATGTATGTATGTATGTATCGGGTATGTCGTTGTCGATATACCCCCTACCCGGTAATTTCGACATGAGGGGGTCGAGAGGGGGTCTAGGGTCGCCGAGGGGTCGAGGGTCATCGAACATGAGAGGAAGAAGAGGATTAAAAAAGAAGAGGAAGAAGAAAAAAAGAGGAGAAGAAAGAATAGAGGAGTTCTTCTCCTCTATTCTTTCTTCTCCTCTTTTTTTTTCTTCTTCTTCCTCTTTTTTTATCGGGAACGAGGGTCGTCGAGGGTCGCCGAGCGGTAGAGGAAACCCTAAATAGCAAGTATCGTGGGTGTGAGATACATGTGGCCGTCGGTGTCAGACACTACATCCACGTCCCACAAGTGGCGCGGGCTTCGACGCCCACGTCACTTGTGGGACGTGGATGTAGTGTCCGACACCGACGGCCACATGTATCTCACACCCACGATACTTGCTATTTAGGGTTTCCTCTACCGCTCGGTGACCCTCGACGACCCTCGTTCCTGATAAAAAAAAGAGGAAGAAGAAGAAAAAAAAGAGGAGAAGAAAGAATAGAGGAGTTCTTACTCCTCCATTCTTTCTTCTCCTCTTTTTTTTCTTCTTCCTCTTCTTTTTTTATCCTTGAAGCGTTGTCGAGGCCACCCCAAACCCTAGAGAAGCAGCGTCGAGGCCACCCCAAACCCTAGAGAAGCAGCGTCGAGGCCACTAATTAATATTAGTTCTATGTTTGCCACTAATATATCCATCTGTCATGTTTGAATAATAATTGCCATGTTGTCAATATTTGTAGAAACTATGGACACCGCCCGAGACAAAGTACAAGAAGAGTTGTTGGGGGACATAATCGCACGAGGAAGTGATGCCGTCGTCTCGTTGTTTCTCAATGACACCGATGGTCTGGAAGCAGCTGGCTATGATTATGATGGCTCTGGTGACCTAATGCCGGTGCAAGAAGGAGACTGTGAGGACGGCTTCGGTGACCCAATGCCGGTGCAAGAAGGAGACCGTGATGATGTCTCCGGTGACCGAACCGAGTCCGGCCAGGTATATACATTAGTTAAGCTTCTGCTGACTAGCTAATTGATGCATTCGTTGTTTTGGTATATACACATATTAATTAAGTCTTTGTTCTTTTTTCTAGCCCTCCGGATCGAGCACAACTTCGGTAAAGAGACGAGGCCTGAAGAAAAAGTTGAGCTCGGATAAAAAGTTTGAGATCATAGCAATCGCGCCCGACGGCCAACCGATTGAACCCCTACGGACAAAGAGCGAATTTGTTTCTCAGTGCGGGGTTTTGGTTAGGGACAAGATCATGATCAACATCCAGCAATGGTTAAAGCCGGCTACAGAAGACCCTGAGGTGTCTTATGTCGATGATATGCAGAAAAATGATCTTTGGACTGAGCTGAAGTCAAATTTCACCCTACCGCCAGAGGATGATCCAGAGAAGCCAGTTAAAGAGTAATTAATCAAGTCTTTTGCTCTTAAGAGGATGTCAGAACTATTCAGGAGGTGGAAGAAAGAGCTGAATAAGTTTGTCAAAAATAAAGAGACACCAGAATTTAAGGGCAGATATGAGAAGATCAGAGATCACTGGCCCATATTTGTGGCCCACAAGACATCGGAAAAGAGTAAGAAGATGTCGGCGACAAACAAGCAAAATGCTGCGAAGAAGAAGCATCACCATCGCACGGGGTCAGGTGGCTACCTCGTAGCCCGGCCTAAGTGGGCCAAGACTGAGAATGATCTGGTTGATAAAGGGATCAAACCAGAGACAATTAACTGGCCAGACCGTTGCCGGACTTGGTTCTTCGGGGCTGGCAGAACCTTGGACCCTGTAACAGGGAAGTGCATTTGGACGAACGATCAAATGGACATACCAGTCATGAAGCTTCAGCAGTATATCGAAGCAGCACAGCAAGGGACGTTCTTTCCAGACAGAGAGAACGACGAGCTCACAATGGCCCTCGGGAATCCTGAGCACCCTGGACGGACACGAGGCACGCCAGGCTCCATTCCGTGGAAGGTTGGGTTTCCGAATGCAGGCGGTTACAAATCCCAGGAGAGGAGGAAAAAATTGTAGCAGACCCAAATGCAGGCGCTGCAAGCAAGGGTACAAGCGATAGAGGAACGAGAAGAAAATCGCAGCAAACATACTGCCGAAGCTTCCCCCGAAGCTACCCCGCCATCTCAGCGGAGAAGCAGCGTGGCTTCCACCGAGCTGCTTCAGCCGGAGCATGCCTTGACGGCTCCTGCCAGCTATCCCGTGGATGCTATCACGGAGTCTCAAAATTGCCACCCTATGACGCAATGGATGAATTTGAAGGTCAAGGCGGCTGTTGGCTCTGTTTATCCTACTGAACCTGGCGCAACTTTTCACTGCCGGCCGATTCCAAAAGGATATGCTAGGGTGATGGTGGATGAAATAACGAAGGGATTTGAGGACCTCTAGCTTGACCACCCTACTGGTGAAGGGGAGACTAGGCTGGGGTCTGCTCTGAAGACTCTATGCCTATGGCGGAAGGAGCTCATCAACCTTCCGAACTAGATGCCTCCGCCTCCTCCTCCTCCTCCTCTGTCAAGTCAGGGCACTCCGCCTCCTCCACCGCCTCCTCCTCCGGTGAGTTAGGGCACCCCGCCTCCTCCACCGCCTCCTCCTCCGGCGAGTGACGATCAGGGCACTCGACCGGCTCCTTCTCCGGCGCGTGGTGACACTCCGCCTCCTTCTCTGCCTGCGCCGACGCGCCTGAGCAGCCAGCCTCCTCCTTCTCCACCTCGTCAGCAAGGGCCGAAGAGACCTGCCGCCGCTCCGGCTGCTCCGGCACATCGTAGTCCTTCTCCTCCGCCTCGTAAGCAAGTAAAGAAGACAACCACTCCGTCTACTCTGCTGGCGTCTAGCAGTACAGCCAGAGGCGGGAGGAAATACAGATTCGGTCCTTCTCTGAAGACTCCAGAGAAGTTACCATACGAGAGGACCCTGAAGGAGAACGCCGAGATCGCACGAGAAGAAGTGAGGAACTACTTTGAAGGGGTGAAAGCAAAGAAACATCCACCTCCGGAGGAGAAGGTAGATCCGGTGAAAGCGAAGTGCACTCTGGCTGCCCTGACAAAACCACCCAAGTCTCCGCCGAAAGGAAACTATGAGCGCATTATTGGAAAGGAATTTGCCGAAGCGGAGCGGTCGGGAAGTACTGTCAGTGATCAAAGGCTGAAAGAACGACGAGCTGGGAAACAAATTGCCCAGCTCGGTGAACAAGTGAAGCAATCGTGCCCCCCGCTCAAGGTGCCTAGCGACAACGTCGCTAATGATCCAAGGATGGTGCCCGGTTATAGCAATCTTGGCGATTACCTGCCCGACGATGTACATTATGATTTCATGGAGGTGCAGATACAAAGATACGAGTACGTGAAGCCTCTCGTCAAAGATGAAATATCTCTATCAACGATGATGCGAAGATTGCATGATTGGTACTTGAAAATCTGCAGAGACTCTGGGGGGAGGAGTACTTTGTATGTGAAAGTTAAAAAGGAGCATGACCTCGTTGGAATTGAACTGTTGCCTGTTCCATTTGAGGAGTTCTTTCAGTTTTTCAATCAATTGGCCCTCGATAAAACAACGGTCACCTGCTACTGTCTGTAAGTAGTACTACTTCTGTCATTAAGTCTCTCTGTATTGAAGATCGCCGAATTGAAGAAAAGACAAGTCGGTGATATTGGGTTCATTAACACATATCTCATAGATGCAACTCAGGTTAAATTTCATGCCGCAGCTACCGAGGCCAACTTGCTACGATCGTTGGTAATAAATGAAAACAAAGATATAATACTATTTCCTTACAACTTCAAGTGAGTGTTACTGTCTTGTGCGTATTCGGTTTCCCTTATATATTAGTCAAGGTTATAGTAATGTAATTGATGAGTTATGCATGCGTGTGCAGTTACCACTATATTCTCCTAGAGATTAAGCTTGAGCAGGGACTAGTAACCGTCTTAGACTCAAGACGAAAAGATCCCCAGGACTATGCGGACATGACTCAAATGCTCGAGAAGTAAGTTAAATCGATCATTATCCACCATATCAGCAACTTTGTTCATTTCCTGATATATCAAGTAATTGTTTTCTTTGTTTGGCAGGGTTTGGAAAAAATTCTCCAAAAAAGCTCCAGGACTCCCGAAGAAGCTACAATTTAGACACCCGAAAGTAAGTACTATAGTAGCATGTTCCGCGCATCTCCGATTGATTCAAGCACTAGTTTCATCAATACCATTTGGCATTCTTGTTTATCAGTTTGATTGACCTCTATTTCTTGTAAAGTGGTTGTGGCAGGAACAAGGGAATGATTTCTGTGGATACTACGTTTGCGAGTCCATCCGCCACACGACCTGTGAGCGGGGCTACACTGACGAACAATATGAAGTACATAAATAACAACATTCACAATTTTATTTTATTACCATCATTTGTGTTGAGTTTCATTCATTCATATATATATTTATTGACCCTCTTCTTCAAATTAGATGTTTCGGAAGCGGGATGAACTCCTAGCACCAGCTCGCATGCGAGCAATTCAAGAGGAATTGGCGGCATTCTTTCTTGACCACGTGATCGCTGAAGACGGAAAATACTATGTGGACCATGAGTCCGTATAATTATATTTATAAGAGATAATTATTGTATATATATAGCCGGTAGTGTCGAATAGATATACGAGTACTTGTTGTTCGACCAATCTCTTGGAGAAGGAGAGGTGGTCGATATCACTTCTCTCTGTACGCATATATGTTCATGACGATCTTCTGTTTCCTTCGTTTGCTTACCAGCTAGCTAGCGTGTCTAGTCCTCTCTATACGTATGTATAGTACGTAGCGTCGACCAAGCACGGACATAAAAGAGGACACTTCTCTCTATTAATTATAGCTAGCTAACATAATATATGAAACACCTAAA